>NC_092708.1:291586828-291779013 GCF_047496885.1 Scyliorhinus torazame
GAGGTCGCTAAGCGGAGAGCGGGTTTCAACCGGGCCAAAGCGGAGCTGCATCGGAAAGGAGTGAAATTTGGAATGTTGCAGCCAGCGCGACTGGGTTACACATAATGGCCAACACCACTACTTCGGAACGCCCGAAGAGGCGTGGACCTTTATACTAGCTGAAAAATTGGACTCTAATTGAGGGTTTGTGTGGGAGGGGGGTGTTTGAGGGTTGAAGTATGATGGTTGTTGTACATAGGGGGTCAACCACGCGCAGGAAATGCTATATGGGCTGGGGGAGAGGGACAAGGCCACGACAGGAGCTGAGCCATGGGGGGCGGGGCAGGCTTTGGAAAGCGCGGGGTTTTCTTTCCCGCGCGCGGCAAGAAAGGCGGGAAGGGGAACGAAGGAATGTACATTGATTGGGAGATTCCCATACGGGGGGGGGTCAAAGGGATGGCGGGGGAAGCCGGGGTCAGCAGGTGTCAGCTGACTTACGGGAGGGATATGGGGGGAGCAAAAAAGCTGGACGGGGATCTGGGCGGGGGGGGGGGGGGGGGGGGGGCGGGGGGGGAGAGAGAGAGGGGGAGAAAGAGGAGGGGGTGTGTGGTGGGGGGGGGGGGGGGAGGATTGCTGCTGCACTGGCCGGAAGAGAACGGGACACACGAGGGTGGCTGGGACGGGGGTCCCCCGGCTGGGGGACTGGAGAGTGAGGGAGACGCGGACAAGGGACTTGCCCAGAAAAGGAGATGGCTAGTCGGCGGGGGGTGGGGCTGAGAGTCCCTCCAATCCGGCTGATAACGTGGAATGTGAGGGGCCTGAATGGGCCGGTGAAGCGGGCTCGAGTGTTCGCGGCACTTGAAGGGACTGAAGGCAGACGTGGCAATGCTCCAAGAGACACACCTGAAGGTAGCGGACCAGGTCAGGTTAAGAAAGGGATGGGTAGGGCAGGTATTTCACTCTGGATTGGACGCGAAAAATAGAGGGGTGGCAATTCTGGTGGGAAAGCATGTGTCATTTGAGGCCAAGACTATCGTAGCGGATAATGGAGGGAGATATGTGATGGTGAGTGGTAGGTTGCAAGGGACGTGGGTGGTGTTGGTAAATGTATATGCCCCGAACTGGGATGATGCTGGATTTATGAAGCGCATGTTGGGGCGCATTCCGGACCTGGAGGTAGGAGGACTGATAATGGGAGGGGACTTCAATACGGTGCTGGACCCAGCCTGGACCCAGCACTGGACCGCTCCAGATCAAGGACGGGAAGGAGGCCGGCGGCGGCCAAGGTGCTCGGGGGTTTTATGGATCAGATGGGGGAGTGGACCCATGGAGGTTTGCAAGACCGCAGGCCAGGGAATTTTCTTTCTTCTCCCACGTACTTACTCCCGGGTAGATTTCTTTGTTCTGGGCAGGGTGCTCATCCCGAGAGTGGAGGGGACGGAGTATTCGGCCATAGCCATTTCGGATCACACCCGCACTGGGTGGAACTGGAGCTGGGAGAGGAGAGGGACCAACGCCCGCTGTGGCGGCTGGATGTGGGACTGCTGGCTGATGAGGTGGTGTGTGGGAAGGTGAGGGGGTGTATTGAAAGGTACTCGGAGGCCAACGACAACGGGGAGGTGCGGGTGGGGGTGGTATGGGAGGTGTTGAAGGCGGTGATCAGGGGAGAGCTGATCTCCATCAGGGCTCATAGGGAGAAGACCGAGGGAATGGAAAGGGAGAGGTTAGTGGGGGAGATCTTGCGAGTGGACAGGAGATACGCAGAGGCCCCGGAGGAAAGATTACTTGGGGAAAGGCGACGGCTCCAGACGGAGTTTGACCTGCTGACCACGGGCAAGGCGGAGGCACAGTGGAGGAAGGCGCAAGGGGCGACCTACGAGCACGGGGAAAAGGCTAGTCGGATGCTGGCGCACCAGCTCCGTAAGAGGGCAGCAGCGAGGGAAATAGGGGGAAATCAAAAATGGAAGGGGAGCCATGGTTCGAAGTGCAACGAAAATAAACAAGATATTCAAGGCCTTCTATGAAGGGCTGTACAGATCCAAGCCCCCAGGGGGGCAAGGGGGGATGAGGCGATTCCTGGACCCAGCTGAGGTTCCCGAGGGTGGAGGAGCAGGAGGCGGTTGGTTTGGGGGCACCAATTGGGTTGGAGGAGTTGAGTAAGGGTTTGGGGAGCATGCAGATGGGGAAGGCCCCGGGGCCGGACGGGTTCCCGGTGGAGTTCTATTGAAAATATGTGGACCTGCTGGCCCCGCTACTAGCGAGGACCTTCAACGAGGCAAGAGAGATGGGAACCCTGCCCCAGACAATGTCGGAGGCGACAATCTCCTTGATTTTAAAACGAGACAAGGATCCACTGCAATGTGGATCGTACAGGCCGATTTTGCTCCTCAATATGGATGCTAAGCTATTGGTGAAAGTACTGGCCACTAGGATTGAGGACTGTGTCCCGGGGGTGATTCACGAGGACCAAACGGGATTCGTAAAGGGCAGGCAGTTAAATACCAATGTGTGGCGGCTCTTAAATGTGATAATGATGACATCGGAGGAGGGAGAGGCGGAGATAGTGGCAGCTATGGACGCTGAAAAAGCCTTTCACTGAGTAGAGTGGGAGTACCTCTGGGAGGTATTGCGCAGGTTTGGGTTCGGGGGAGGGTTTATTAGATGGGTTAAGCTCCTTTACAGCGCCCCGGTGGCGAGTGTAGTGACGAACCGACGGAGGTCGGAGTACTTTCGGCTGTACCGAGGGACGAGGCAGGGATGCCCCCTGTCCCCCCTGTTGTTTGCATTGGCGATCGAACCCTTGGCCATATCACTTAGGGAGTCTTAAGAAATGGAGGGGGATAGTCCGCGGGTGAGAGGAGCATTGGGTATCGCTATATGCGGATGACCTGCTGCTTTACGTGGTGGACCCAATGGAGGGGATGGTGGAGGTCATGCAGACTCTGAAGGAGTTTGGAGAGTTCTCGGGCTACAAGCTTAATGTAGAGAAGAGTGAGCTTTTTGTATTACAGGCAGGGGACCAAGAAAGAGGGATAGGGGACCTACCGCTGAGAAGGGCGGAGAGGAGTTTTCGGTATCTGGGGATCCAGATAGCCAGAAGTTGGGGGGCCCTACATAAACTGAATTTGGCGAGGGTGGTGGAGCAAATGGAGGAGGATTTTAAAAGATGGGACATGCTCCCGCTCTCGCTGGCGGGTAGGGTGCAGTCGGTCAAAATGATGGTCCTTCCGAGGTTTTTGTTCGTGTTTCAGTGCCTCCCCATCGTGATCACCAAGGGCTTTTTCAAGAGAGTAGGTAGGAGTATTGTGGGGTATGTGTGGGCAAATAAGACCCCGAGGGTTAGGAGAGGGTTCTTGGAATGCAACGGGGACCGAGGAGGGTTGGCTTTGCCAAACCTAGGGAGTTACTACTGGGCAGCAAATGTGGCGATGAACCGCAATTGGGTCATGGAGGGAGAGGGGGCGGCATGGAAGAGGATGGAGATGGCGTCCTGTAAAGGAACGAGCCTGGGGGCGTTGGCAACGGCACCGCTGCCGCTCTCGCCGACAAAATACACCGCACGCCCGGTGGTGGCGGCAACACTCAGGATCTGGGGCCAGTGGAGAAGGCACAGGGGTGCAATGGGAGCATCGGTGTGGTCCCCGATCAGGGGTAACCACCGGTTTGTCCCGGGGAAGATGGACGGGGGGTTCCAAGGCTGGCATCGGGCGGGGATAAGAAGAATGGGGGGACCTGTTCATTGACGGGACATTTGCGAGCCTAGGGGCACTGGAGGAGAAATTTGAGTTACCCCCGGGAAATGCATTTAGATATATGCAGGTGAGGGCTTTTGTGAGGCGACAGGTGAGGGAATTTCCGTTGCTCCCGGCACAAGAAGTTCAAGATAGGGTGATCTCGGGGGTATGGGTCGGGGAGGGCAAGGTGTCGGAAATATACCAAGAGATGAAAGAAGAGGGGGAAGCGCTAGTGGAAGAATTGAAAGGAAATGGGAGGAGGAGCTGGGGGAGGAGATTGAGGAAGAGCTATGGGCTGATGCCCTGGATAGGGTTAATATCTCCTCCTCGTGTGCCAGGCTCAGTCTGATACAATTTAAGGTGGTTCACAGAGCGCATTTGACGAGGGCGAGGCTGAGTAAGTTCTTTGGGGTAGAGGATAGATGTGAAAGATGTTCAGGGAGCCCGGCGAACCATGTCCATATGTTTTGGTTCTGGAGAGGTGTGGCGGGAGTAATATCCCAGGTGGTGAAAGTCCGGGTCAAGCCAAGCTGGGGGCTAGCAATATTTGGAGTAGTGGACGAACCGCGAGTGCAGGAGGCGAAAGAGGCCGGAATTCTGGCCTTTGCGCCCCTAGTAGCCCGGCGAAGGGTCTTGCTATTGTGGAAGGAGGCGAAGCCCCCTAGCCTGGAAGCCTGGATTAACGACATGGCGGGCTTCATAAAATTGGAGAGAATTAAGTTTGCTTTGAGAGGGTCTGCACAGGGGTTTTACAGGCGGTGGCAACCGTTCCTAGAATATCTCGCGGAGCATTAGAAGAAGGTCGGTCAGCAACAGCAGCAACCCTGGGGGGGGGGGGGGGGGGGGGGGGCGGGGGGGGGACGGACGAGAGATTGTTTGAGGGGATGGACGAGCGGGAGATGGCATGGAGGGTGGGGAGAAATGGTACGTGCGGCCAAGAGCCAGTGTATAAAGCTATGTAAATATACCATCTTGCCATGTATATATCTTGCTCGGAGATTTTGAATGATTTTGTTACGGGGTGGGGGGGGGGGGGGGGGGTTATTGTTTGTAAGGGAAAAAAATTGTGTTGTTAAAAAACCTTAATAAAAAATATTTTTAAAAAACAAGAGAAATTAATGGGACTTAAAGTAGTTAAATCTCTTGGACCTGGTGGCCTACATTCCATTGTTGAAAGAGATAGTAAATGCATTGATGGTCATGGTCATCTTTCAAAATTCTATAGATTCTGAAATGGTTGCTGAAGGTGGCAAATGTAATCCCACTATTTAAGAAAGGAGGAAAAGAGAACATGGGGAACACAGACCTGTTAGCCTGACATCAGTAAGAGGGAAAATGCTAGAATCTATGATAAAGGATGTGATAACAAGGCACTTAAAAAGTAATGTTAGGATTGGGCAGAGACACCATGAATTTATGAAGGGAAATCATGTTTTAAAAAATTGAGCTTTTTGAGGTAACTAGCAGAATAGATCAGAGGGACAGTAAATGTGGTATATTTGGATTTTCAGAAAGCTTTTGATAAGGTCCCACATAATGGTAAACAAAATTAGAGCACTTGGAAATGGGGAGAATATACTGACATGGATGGAGAACTGGTTAATAAACTGAAAGCAGAGAGTTGGAATAACTAGGTTATTTTCAGGTTGGCAGGCTATGACTTGGGGTACCTCAAGTGATCAGTGCTTCAGCCCTAATTATTTACAGTCTATATTAATAATTTGGATGTGGGGATTAAAGGTAATATTTCCAAGTTTGCAGATCATGCAAAACTAGGTCACGGTGTGAGTTGTGAGGCTTCAAGGTGATTTGGAGAGGCTAAGCTTGTGTGAAGAAAATTGGCAGATGGAATATAATGTTCAGAAATGTGAGCTAGGAAGAACAGAAAGACAGTATTTCTTAAATGGTGAGAGGCTGGGAAGTGTTGAACTTCAATGGGACTTGTGTCCTTGTTAAGAGTCACTGAAAGCTAACACGCAGGTACGACAAGCAATTAAGAAGGCAAATCCTCTGGGGCCAGAGGATTTGAATCTAGAAGTAAAGATGTCACAGTAATTGTATAAAATCTTCCTCCCAAACCTGCAACTCTATCACTGGGCGGCGACAGCCGAGCAAATAAGAGGATGGCTCAAGGAGCCAGAAGCCGAATGGGTGCACGCGGAGGAGGCCTCCTGCAGGGGGATCTCCCTTCGGGCCCTCGCCACGGTGGCACTCCTATCCCCACCCAAAAAACACTCCAGCAGCCCAGTGGTGATAGCCATCCTCCAGTCCTAGAACCAACTACGGCAGCAATTTGGCCTGACCAAAATGTCGGACAAAGCTCCCATCTGCAACAACCATAGGTTCATACCAGCGCTGACTGACGCCGCCTTCAAAAGATGGGGACAGGACGGAGGGACACTGACAGTCAGGGACCTATACACGGACGGCAGGATCGCAACAATGGACGAACTGACAGAAATTCCAGCTAGCCAGGGGGATCGAGCTAAGGTACATACAACTCAAAAACTTCCTACGAAAGGAGACAAGGACGTACCCACAACCGCCACAACATTACTGGAAGAGTTACTAGACGCAAGCATACCAGAGAAAGGAAACTTGCGACATGTATGACCGACTGGTAGAAGGGGCTGACACCGTACTGGACGCAACAAGAATGAAATGGGAGGAGGACCTGGGGATCGAAATAGGGTGGGGAATCTGGAGTGAAGCACTGCATAGGGTCAACTCCACGTGCGCAAGGGTCAACTCCACGTGCGCAAGGCTCAGCCTGATGCAACTGAAAGTGGTACATGGAGCCCACTTAACAAGAACCCGTATGAGTAGGTTCTTCCCGGAGGTGGAGGATAGATGTGAACGGTGCCAAGGAGGCCTGGCCAACCACGCCCACATGTTCTGGTCTTGCCCCAGACTTGTGGAGTACTGGACAGCCTTCTTCGAGGCAATGTCCAAAGTGGTGGGGGTGAGGGTGGAGCCATGCGCCAAAGTGGCGGTCTTCGGGGTTTCAGACCAGCCAGATCTATTCCTGGGGAGGAGGGCAGGCGCCCTTGCCTTTGCCTCCCTGATCGCCCGCCGTAGAATAGTGTTCGGCTGGCGGTCGGCAGCACCACCCAAAGCTGCAGACTGGCTGTCCGACCTCGGAATCTCTCCAAATGGGGAAAATAAAATTTGCCATCCAAGGGTCAGACGATGGCTTCCACAGAACGTGGGAGCCATTCACCCAATTGTTCCGGGACTTGTTTGTGGCCAACTAGCAAGCAGAAGAATAGCCAGGTAGCCAAGAAACAGGGGAGAGTAGCCAAAGCATGAGAGGGAGAGATAGACCGGGAGAGGGAGTGGGGGGACGGACAGACTGCTAAATCTAAGAGGAAGGAAAGGTGAACCACACAATCAGATGCCTACTTCTGTGTGTAAATAATTGATTGTATTTCGTGTTGTTACCTTTTTTTTTTTTTCTTTCCCTTTGTGATTTGTGTGTGTGATATATACGTACATAACGGCAAATGTACTTTGTTCAAAAACCCAATGATAAACATTTATTTAAAAAATAATATAAAATCTTGATGAGACCTCACCTGGAGTATTCTGTGCAGTTTTGGTCTTATCTCAGGAAAGACATCTTTGGAATTTTCTGGGCAGCACGGTGGCTCAGTGGTTAGTACTGCAGTCTCACGGCACCGAGGTCCCAGGTTCGATCCCGGCTCTGGGTCACTGTCCATGTGGAGTTTGCACATTCTCCCCATGTTTGCATGGGTTCCACCCTCAACACAAATGATGCACAAAGTAGGTGGATTGAACATGCTAAATTGCCCCTTGGAAAAAATTAATTGGGTACTCTAATTTTTTAAAAAAATAAAAGATCTTTGGAATTTTCTGCCCCAGCAGGTTGAGGAGACTTAGTTGTTGAATATGTTCAAAACTGAGACTCATAGGTTTCTACATTAAAAACATGATGCGATGCGAGGATGGGGCATGAAATGGTGTTGAAGTAGCAGATCAGCGAGGGCTGGCTGCATCTGCCGCAGGAGTGGGAGGAGGCAGAAAATCCCAAATGCTATATTAATAGATATCTATACTTCTCAAAGCTAATTAATTTTGTCCTTTATTTGCTGATCGGTAGTAAACCTTCAATTCTGTGATTGCTGTGTTTTACAAAATGATGGCCATTGAAATTTAGTCACCTGCACTAGAAGCAAGTCAGAACAGGAGATCTGAAGCTGAATTTCCCTGATTAATTTTTAATGTTAATAATGATGACATTTGTAATTAAAAACAGACCTGATATTTTTCTTATGTTGTGTTCTGTTTTGTTGCAGGGTTAGTCAGCAGAGCAAAACAAATCGTATGATAGCAGATAATCTTGCCATTTGTTTTTGGCCTACCTTCATGAGACCAGATGGCCTTACCAATGCTGCACTGAATCAGTCTGCAATTGAGACCTTTATTCAGCAATACCAGTTCCTTTTTCACAATGCGGAAATTGCAGAAACATTCACCCCTCCTGAGGAGCCTTGTACAGGTCAGTTGGTAGAACCATTATTACCACTACCATCATTACCGCCACCGCCGCCGCCACCACCATCTCAACAGTTCCAAACACAGATGCAGACAGATCAACTTGATATCATGTGAGCAAAATAGGAGCAGATGTCATTACTGGAAGCACTAAACTGGGTATCTGAAAACCCAGTTGCTGAAGTTTTGAAGACCTAAAAAGGTTATGCATTTGTGAACTATAATAGCAGCATTGCTTTAAGATCAGTCTAGTATTCCTTTCCTCACTTTCCAAAGGAGACAGTTGTAAGTGTGGATATTAATGGAATTTCAAAAATTGCTGTGTACAAAACAAGCTGGCTGCAATAAATACATTCCACTTGCTGCATGAAAGAAAAGCAATCTTGACAGTTTCTGTGGATTTTTTTTCTGGTTGTTTCCTTCACAAGCTTTTCGACAGTTGTGAATAACAGAGTTTATGTATACACTAAATTGTACAAAATGAAGTCAAATATATTTCTCAGCCAACAATATAATATAAAAAAAATTCCAACTGTTTGACTGGATTTGACCTTTTATTTGTGCTGTTTTGGGAGTCATTGTGTTTGTGTCCTTATATGTGTGGGTGGGTAGATGGACGTGCTGTCATCAGCAGCCTCCCAACATTTGCACTGCTTCTGAAAATGTAGTTTTAAGAAAAATTGCCAGGTGTACTGTAAGAGACTTGATGTCTACTGCATCTTTTGTTTACTGTAATAGAACTGTGGTGATTCTTTTGTTATGGGAAGAATCCACTTATTTTAATGACCAACAGCACAATAAGGATCCGTTCGGGAGAAAAGACTGAACTTAAAATTACCACCATTTTATCCTACATGTCTTTACATTTGTTTCATTTAAAGGATGAAATGTAGACTTTTATAGAATCCTTGATTGTCGGAAAATAATGCATGTGTTTAATTCCTGGTTGGTCATGTACTTTATCCTACTGCATTTTTAGAAATAATTTTCCTCTGGGAAGAAAGGGGAAAATATTGGGTGTATAGAAAGTCATTTTTCATACGAGATTGTAAATCTTTCCATAATCTTCAATTATATGGCTTTCACATGTTGTGTTTGCAATAAAGATAGTGTATTAAATAGCTATAAGTACTCCTTGTTTCTGTTAACTCATTTTAATGTGACCCTAACAATTAACCTGTTATGAATTAAATATTGCTGACATAGCAATAAATATTTTTGGGTATTGGCAATTGCACACAACAGTTTATGTATAATTTTGTAAAGCGTGTATTCCTGTTACTTCCTGTGGTATTTTGTACTAAAATTTATTTAGATTATTATTTTATCTCTCATTGTTCAAATTACATGTATGTAAGATCATCTTGTTTTTAAAAAAAACTTTCTTTTCAAATCGGTACCCAGTTTGCTGTAAAATGATTCTGC
This sequence comes from Scyliorhinus torazame, assembly GCF_047496885.1. NCBI lineage: Eukaryota > Metazoa > Chordata > Chondrichthyes > Carcharhiniformes > Scyliorhinidae > Scyliorhinus > Scyliorhinus torazame. The sequence goes on from NC_092708.1 coordinate 291,596,482, forward strand.
TTTAAGTAGAGGTTTAGTTAATTTGAGTAAGTGATGTAAGTTTTCCAGAAAGTTAATGTAAAAACAAATTGGCGCGCTAAATGAGATGTCGTCAGTACTTGGTGGGGAAGCTGGCTTTATGAATAGCATCAATTCTACTTTAGTTCTTGAACAGTTAAAAATTCGCAGCGATTTGAAGATATTGTCAGAATACTATTCTTTACAGAGAATTGTTAATCATTTGGTACAGATTCTGCAGCGAGTATACGTTTTGTGTAGGTTTGGGTGCTAGTTAATTATGAAAACACTCATCTGCTCAGTGTTGTTATTTGCCTCCGTGGGTCTGATATGAAAACTCCTAAGATTTTGACATATCTACAATGTATTATAGTAAATAAATAATTTGAGAAGCAAATCTTAAGAGTTTGTACTCCACTTTACTTAATAAAATCCTTTTTCTATGAACTGCAGCACTGCTGAAAAGAACATTTTTTGCACACTCTGCAACATTCTTTATAAAACATTGAAATAATACATTGTAAAGATTTGTATAGTACTGGTGGCTATTTCAATTGCTTTATCAAAATAAATGTCCTTGTTTTTTCTATATCGGTATGGCAATTGCTAGTTACGATACCTCTACTGTGAAACTCCGGGTTCACCGTGCTAATTTAGATGAGTTGGAATCGTGTTTGAACCTCTGTGCGAACTGTTGACCGTTATTGTTCATAGAAACCTTACAATGCAGAAGGAAGCCATTCAGCCCATTGAGTCTGCACTGACCCTCCAAAAGAGCATTCTACCTTGGCCCATTCCCCTCTCTATCCTCACCTGACCAGCACATCTTTGGACTGTGGGAGGAAGCCCATGCACATATGGGGAGAACATGCAAACCACACAGGCACCCAAGGCTGGAATTGAACATGTGTCCTTGGTGTTGTGAGACAGCAGGGCTAATGACTGTGCCACCAGTATGACTTGCATGCAGGGTTTAGAACAAGGACAGTTGACTATTACAAAAACTGAAGTTTAATTTAATTTTTAAATGCTCATTTTAAGATTCTAAAATATGTAGTATCAAATAATACAAGAAACCGTTTCTTATTCTGAGTAGTGCTTATAATTTTATTGTCTGCAGGATAGGTTAACTGAAATCTATGCCACTGTTACTTCTAGACTTCAGTTTCCAGCACGCTCCTGGTTGACCTCTGACGTTCTACCCTCTGCAAACTTGAGGTCATCCAAAATTGGTGGTGCCATTTGTGATAAATTTCTGAAAGCACATTAATTGACAAGCATTCCGTGTGGTGAAGCAGTTATGTTCTGAGCTAAGTATAGCTTTATATTCCAAAATACCTTCTTAGGACACAGTAAAGTCCCATTCACTCATCACCCCTGTGTTTGCTGACTACATGCTGGTTAAGCAATGTCTCGATTACAAAGTTCCCATCCTTGTTTTCAAATCCCACCATGGCCTCCTCCCTTTTTCCAAACTCCTCCAGCCCCACTGGAGGAGGGGAGGAAAAGAAAGAAAAGCAAGCTGGTGGGGTGAAGGCAGGAGAAATTAAATGGCAAAAGGGATGACGGTACAAGACAAAAATGGCTGGTATAAGTTAACTGACTTTTTACATAGAATTAGTATTTCGGCCGTGAACAATGAAAAGTGAGGAAGTAAAAGGACAAAGGTGTTTGTAGTGGGAAGGTGACTTGGAAAGGGGAGATGATTGAGGAGTTGACCCTGTCTAAATGTTGCTGAAAGGTGACAATCCTCTTGAGATACTTGGTCTTCAATTCTGGCCTCTTGAGCATTCTTGATTTTAATAGCTCCGTTATTGATTACCATGCCTCCAACTGTCAAAGCCCTAAGCTCTGGAACACCCTTCTCAAACCTCTCTTTCTACCTCGTTTAAGACATTTCTTTGAAACTACTTCTTTGACCAAGCTTTTGGTCATCTGGCTCTGGTAAAAATTTGTTTGATAACTCTTTTCTGTGAAGTCTCTGGGCATTTTTACTGTGGCATTGTATACAAAATATTTGTTGAAACAAGTTACAGCAGTAATTGGAGGTGTTGCAGATTAATTTAACAATAATATTTAACAACAACTGTCTGCCTGTACAATAAATTTGTGGTGCCATTTGTGCAAACAGGTGATACATTTCTGATAGCACATTAATTGTAAGCATTCAGTGTGGAGAAGGATCTTTCACTTGAACAATATTTATTCAGTTATAGAACATAGAACGATACAGCGCAGTACAGGCCCTTCGGCCCACGATGTTGCACCGAAACGAAAGCCATCTAACCTACACTATGCCATTATCATCCATATGTTTATCCAATAAACTTTTAAATGCCCTCAATGTTGGCGAGTTCACTACTGTTGCAGGTAGGGCATTCCACGGCCTCACTACTCTTTGCGTAAAGAACCTACCTCTGACCTCTGTCCTATATCTATTACCCCTCAGTTTAAAGCTATGTCCCCTCGTGCCAGCCATTTCCATCCGCGGGAGAAGGCTCTCACTGTCCACCCTATCTAACCCCCTGATCATTTTGTGTGCCTCTATTAAGTCTCCTCTTAACCTTCTTCTCTCCAACGAAAACAACCTCAAGTCCATCAGCCTTTCCTCATAAGATTTTCCCTCCATATCAGGCAACATCCTGGTAAATCTCCTCTGCACCCGCTCCAAAGCCTCCACGTCCTTCCTATAATGCGGTGACCAGAACTGTACGCAATACTCCAAATGCGGCCGTACCAGAGTTCTGTACAGCTGCAACATGACCTCCTGACTCCGGAACTCAATCCCTCTACCAATAAAGGCCAACACTCCATAGGCCTTCTTCACAACCCTTTCAACCTGGGTGGCAACTTTCAGGGATCTATGTACATGGACACCTAGATCCCTCTGCTCATCCACACTTTCAAGAACTTTACCATTAGCCAAAAATTCTGCATTCCTGTTATTCCATCCAAAGTGAATCACCTCACACTTCTCTACATTAAACTCCATTTGCCACCTCTCAGCCCAGCTCTGCAGCTTATCTATATCCCTCTGTAACCTGCTACATCCTTCCACACTATCGACAACACCACCGACTTTAGTATCGTCTGCAAATTTACTCACCCACCCTTCTGCACCTTCCTCTAGGTCATTGCTAAAAATGACAAACAGCAACGGCCCCAGAACAGATCCTTGTGGTACTCCATTTGTACTGAACTCCATTCTGAACATTTCCCATCAACCACCACCCTCTGTCTTCTTTCAGCTAGCCAATTTCTGATCCACATCTCTAAATCACCCTCAATCCCCAGCCTCCGTATTTTCTGCAATAGCCTACCGTGGGGAACCTTATCAAACGCTTTGCTGAAATCCATATACACCACATCAACTGCTCTACCCTCGTCTACCTGTTCAGTCACCTCAAAGAACTCGATAAGGTTTGTGAGGCATGACCTACCCTTCACAAAGCCATGCTGACTATCCCTGATCATATTATTCCTATCTAGATGATTATAATTCTGGTCTCTTATAATCCCCTCCAAGACTTTACCCACTACAGACGTGAGGCTCACCGGTCTATAGTTGCCGGGGTTGTCTCTGCTCCCCTTTTTGAACAAAGGGACCACATTTGCTATCCTCCAGTCCTCTGGCACTATTCCTGTAGCCAATGATGACATAAAAATCAAAGCCAAAGGTCCAGCAATCTCTTCCCTGGCCTCCCAGAGAATCCTAGGATAAGTCCCATCAGGACCCGGGGACTTATCTATTTACAGCCTGTCCAGAATTGCCAACACCTCTTCCCTACGTACCTCAATGCCATCTATTCTATTAGCCTGGGTCTCGGCATTCTCCACAACATTATCTTTTTCCTGAGTGAATACTGACAAAAAATATTCATTTTAGTATCTCGCCTATCTCTTCAGACTCCACACACAACTTCCCATCCCTGTCCTTGACTGGTCCTACTCTTTCCCTAGTCATTCGCTTATTCCTGACATACCTATAGAAAGCCTTTGGGTTTTCCTTGATCCTACCTGCCAAATACTTCTCATGTCCCCTCCTTGCTCGTCTTAGCTCTCTCTTTAGATCCTTCCTCGCTACCTTGTAACTATCCATCGCCCCAACTGAAACTTCACACCTCATCTTCACATAGGCCTCCTTCTTCCTCTTAACAAGAGATTCCACTTCTTTGGTAAACCACGGTTCCCTCGCTCGACGCCTTCCTCCCTGCCTGACCGGTACATACTTATCAAGAACACGCAGTAGCTGATCCTTGAACAAGCTCCACTTATCCAGTGTGCCCAACACTTGCAGCCTACTTGTCCACCTTATCCTCCCCAAGTCACGTCTAATGGCATCATAATTGCCCTTCCCCCAGCTATAACTCTTGCCCTGCGGTGTATACTTATCCCTTTCCATCATTAACGTAAACATCACCGAATTGTGGTCACTGTATCCAAAGTGCTCTCCTACCTCCAAATCCAACACCTGGCCTGGTTCATTACCCAAAACCAAACCCAACTTGGCCTCGCCTCTTGTTGGCCTGTCAACATATTGTGTCAGGAAACCCTCCTGCACACACTGTACAAAAAACGACCCATCTAATGTACTCTAACTATATCTTTTCCAGTCAATATTTGGAAAGTTAAAGTCTCCCATAATAACTACCCTGTTACTTTCGCTCTTATCCAGGATCATCCTCGCCATCCTTTCCTCTACATCCCTAGAACTATTTGGAGGCCTATAGAAGACTCCCAACAGGGTGACCTCTCCTTTCATGTTTCTAACCTCAGCCCATACTACCTCGGAAGATGAGTCCCCATCTAGCATCCTCTCCGCCACCGTAATACTGCTCTTGACTAGCAGCGCCACACCTCCCCCTCTTTTGCCTCCTTCTCTGAGCTTACTAAAACACCTAAACCCCGGAACCTGCAACATCCATTCCTGTCCCTGCTCTATCCATGTCTCCGAAATGGCCACAACATCGAAGTCCCAGGTACCAACGCATGCTGCCAGTTCCCCTACCTTATTTCGTATACTCCTGGCATTGAAGTAGACACACTTCAAACCACCTACCTGAACACTGGCCCCCTCCTGCGACGTCAAATCTGTGCTCCTGACCTCTATACTCTCATTCTCCCTTACCCTAAAACTACAATCCAGGTTCCCATGCCCCTGCTGCATTAGTTTAAACCCCCCCAAAGAGCACTAACAAATCTCCCCCCCCCCCCCCCCCCCCAGGATATTTGTGCCCCTCAGGTTCAGACGTAGACCATCCTGTCTGTAGAGGTCCCACCTTCCCCAGAAAGAGCCCCAGTTATCCAGAAATCTGAATCCCTCCCGCCTGCACCATCCCTGTAGCCACGTGATTAATTGCTCTCTCTCCCTATTCCTCATCTCACTATCACGTGGCTCGGGCAATAACCCAGAGATAACAACTCTGTTTGTTCTAGTTCTGAGCTTCCATCCTAGCTCCCTGAAAGCCTGCCTGACATCCTTGTCCCCTTTCCTACCTATGTCGTTAGTGCCAATGTGGACCACGACTTGGGGCTGCTCCCCCCTCCCCCTTAAGGACCCGGAAAACACGATCCGAGACATCACGTACCCTTGCACCTGGGAGGCAACATACCAAACGTGAGTCTCATGCTCCCACAAAATCTCCTATCTGTGCCCCTGACTATTGAGTCCCCAATTACTAATGCTCTAGTTATGTTTGGAATGTGAGAAGTTGAAGACAATAACAGTGAATTTGAGATGAAAATTAAAAGAACAGGCAAGTAGCAAGACGAGCAAGCATCTCAAGGAGTAATGAGCAGTTGAGTTGCCCATTAACACGATGAACAAGAGTCTCGAGACATTGAGGTGCTAACGGCCATTTCAGAAACATTGTTTACCAGAGATCAGTGTGGCTAAAGAAATAATAACTTCTAAAGGCAAGGAATTTGAGAGAGGTATACAGCTGAATCCACAGAGGGGAAAAGCAAAGAGATAAAACAGTACAACTACTAGCACCCTCAATGGAGAGAGAAGCAAGTTTTCCATCCAACTGTCAGACAGGCCAATTCCCTCTGATCCAAGTCACTCAGGCCTGTCCTATCTAATCAGAGGCACTACGTATTTTAGATATTCTCCTAGAAAACAGTTTCATGCCTTTGCTGAATCACAGTAAGAAGTCTTACAACACCAGGTTAAAGTCCAACAGGTTTGTTTGGAATCACTAGCTTTTGGAGCGCAGCTCCTTGGCCAGGTGATTCTTCGCTGAATCAGGAAGAGATGGTTTCCCAGGCATATTCACCTAAGCAGTATGTGGTAGCTATTAACTGGATTTGACCTGTAGAGTTACTAAAAATTGGATGTTGCCTAGGAAAAGGGGTGTCTCTGAGTTCAGGGAAAATGGATATATGTAGTAAAAATAATCTTTATTGTCACAAGTAGGCTTACATTAACGCTGCAATGGGAACAAGAGGTAAACTGATAAAATGGTGTTTAGTTATTCATATAAAGTATCGGTGTATATTCGCCTTTTGACGTGTTTTTTTCTTTTACTTAATAAATATTCTTTATTAATTGTTTGAACAACGACTGGACTGGTTCCTCACTGAGTGTACATGGTTCATTGCATCATTCCAAAGCAAAATACAGCACTTAAGATCTAGTGTTTCAAGTTATCCTTTGGTATTTTGAGACTCTTGCGGGTTAAATAGTTATGTTCTGAACTAAGCATAACTTGATATTCCAAAATAGCTGCTTGATCTTTGAGGCAGTTGTATGTACAGAAACTGGAATTATGCCTAAGAAAAATGGAATTGAAAATATTTGTTATGGTGCTGCATTACAGCAGTGATTATTATGCAAAAAGTTTACAAATACAAGGTTGGTGCTGTCGCTCTCCCTCTGCTTCTATATTAACATGGATATAGCATTGGTTAGCCAACAGAAAGCAGAGAGTCTGGATAAATGAGTCTTTCTTGGGTTGGCAAGCTGTAGCAAGTGCAATACACGTCCGTATGCAGGAACTCTCCAGAGAGATTGCAGGACTCGGTGCTACAGTGGCTAAATCGCTACAGGGGCTAGTATGCAGAATACAGCAAATGATTCAGAAAGCAAATAGAATGTTGGCACTTATTGCAAGGGGAATGGAATATAAAAGTAGGTAAATATTACTGTAGCTCTACGGGGCCTTGGTGAGACCACATCATGAATATTGTACAGTTTTGTTTTTAAATGTATTTTATTCCTAACATGAAAAGTTACAACATATAAATAATTTGGGTAACAGTGGTTTCACCCAGGCGGCGAAGCCTGGTCCAACCCCAAACCGTCTCGTACCACTGCGGTATTTCCACTCGACTGTCGGAGGCCTTTTGTGTGACCAGGGAGATGATCACTTCTGGTGTTTTCTTCCCGGATGGGGTCATATTCACATTCAACAAGCACCAGATGTTCAATGTTATCTGCATGCCCTTGACAAATCTCGCCTGGTCTTCCGCAAATACCTCTGGTACGCAGTTCTCCAGCCGCCTAGCCAGGGATTTTGCCAGGACTTTCGCATCTACATTGTGCAGCGAGATGGGTTAAGGACCTTTTGTCCTTTTAGGGTATCAGCAATATTGAGGCTTATGCCAGTGAGTCTGTGAACATCTGCTAGTGCAGGGCCAGTGCCAGTCCAAATGTTTTTTAGAAGTCCGCTGGGAATCCATCTGGTCCTGGCGCCTTCCCCGCCTGAATGGTGTCGATACACTCCATGGCTTCCCCCAGTTCTGATGGTGTTTCCAGGCCTCATCATCTATCTTCCCCCAAGATTGGCATGTCCAGTCCGTCGAGGAACTGCTTCATCCCCAAGTCCCATCGGGGGTGGGGTAGGGGATGCTCAGAGGTGTACAACCCCCGGTAGAAGGCATTGAAGTCCTCATTGACCCTTTCCGGTGTGGCGATTAGCCTTCTGATGCTTTCCCTAACCTGGGCTATTTCCCTCATGGCTGCCTGCTTTCTCCACTGGTGTGCGAACAGGCGGCTGGCTTTGTTTCCATGCTTGGAGAAGGTCCCCTGTATCTGGCAGAGTTGGTGCACTGCTTTCCTCATGAAGAGCAGGTCAAAGTCCATTTGTAGCTTTTTCCTCCATCAGTAGCTCTAAGGTTGGTGCCATGAAGTACCGCCGATCCACTTCCAATATGGAGTCGGCCAGCTCTTGCCTAGCCACCCTCCCCTATCTCTACACGTCTTGTTTGCAATAATTTCTCCGCTAATCACTGCCTTCAGCACCTCCAAGAACGATGAGGGTGAGTCTCCCCATTCTTGTTAGTAATGTACCCGTCTATGACATGTGATATTGTTTCGCAAAATGTCTTATTGGAAAGAAAGGTGTGTCCAGCCTCCGTGGAGGGGGTTGGGCCCGGCCCATCTCCAACTTCACATCCATGGAGTGTGGTTGTAAATATCAATTATGGAGTATTCCGCTCCTCCTACTCCTAGTGGCACCGATTTCCCCACGACAAAGAAGTTGATTCTGGTGTAGACCTGGGAGAAGGTGAACTCTGCTCCCCTGGGTTAGTGAACCTCTGTGGGACCACTGCCTCCCATCTGTTCCATGAACGTGGTGAGTTCCTTTGCCAGATTAGATTTTTTACCCCGATTTGGGGTTTGATCTGTCTGTATGTGAGTCCTGAACGCAGTTAAAGTACGCTCCCCAATCCATGAGTCGGTGTGTGTCTGTGTCGGGGATTTCCGCATGATCTTTTTCATGCATTCTCTGTCGTCCCTGTTGGGGGCGTACACGTTAATGTGGACCCTTCCAGGACACTGCTGACCATGATGTTCCATCCCACTTGGTCCATAACCGTCCTTGTCGATGTTAATGCTGTCCTCTTGTTGAGCAGTACGGCCACCCCACTAGCTCTCGTCACATAGCACAAGTCGCCGACCCAGCTCTTTCTTACCTGCAGTCGGTCCTTCTCCCTCAGGTGTGTGTCTTGGAGGAGGACTAAGTCGGCTTTCATACTTTTGAGGTGTGAGCTGATGTGGGTGAGCCCCTGCACTCCGGGTTTCCCTTTGTTCAGGGACCCTCCAAAGTGGCTGTTTACAATGCCTTTGCGTTCCTTGCTATGTGCGATTTGTTGTAGCCAGCCTAGAGACCCCCCCCCCCATTGTTCCTCTGCCATTTCCTTGCGCTGGTCTTTTCCCCCCCCCCTCCCCTTGTTTACCCACCCATTACCCCCCCCAGTTTGTGGCATCCCCCTTCCCCCCCCCCCAGGTTCCTTCTCCCCGACAGGAGATATTCCGCCGTCCCACCTCGCTCGTACTTCCTGGTGCTAGCTTACCCGCTAGTGTGGTGCCACCCTCCACTGGGTCAGTCTATAACTTCTCTCTCCTCCCTACCCCCACCCAACCACTGCATTTCTGTTCCCCCTTCCTCCCCCTCACTCCCTTTTGTGCCCTGCTGCTCTCATTTCTCACAGTTTCTCATTGCCCCAATTTGTTGGGGTATCTGGTGCAGCATTGGTTCTGTTGCTGTCTTCCCACCCCATGTTGGTGGACAAATCCATCGCGTCTGCCGGCGCGATAATATAATATTCCCTGCCCTGGATGGTCACCCAGAGCTCGGCTGGATACAGCATTCAGAAGTTCACATTGCTCTTATAAAGGGCTGCCTTGGATCTGTTGTATTTTCCCCGCCGCTTGGTCAGGTCTGCCCCAATGTCCTGATGTACCTAGATCGAGTGACCCCCTCAGTTGCAGGACGTTGTCTGTCCTGTCTAGTTCAAGGTCCTTTCCCAGTCCTAGTACCGGTGCAGTTTCGCGAGGGATCGCCCTCAGTTGTTTCCCGGCCTTGGGCTTTGGCAAGAAGAATAAAATACAGCATATTATTTAAACGGAGAGATTTCAGAACTCTGAGGTGCAGAGGGATCTGGGTGTTTTGGTACATGAATCACAAAAAGCTATTTTGCAGGTAGAGCAAGTGATTCAGAAGGCAAGTGAAATATTATTTATTGCAAGGGAAGTGAAATATAAAAGGAGGGATGTTTTGCTACAGTTGTATAAGGGATTGATGAAACACATCTGTAGTACTATGTGCAGTTTTATAGTCTCCTTATTTAAGAAAGAGCATAATTGCATGAGAAGCAGTTCAGAGAAGATTTGCTCAACAGAATCCTGGGTTGTGCAGGTCACCCTATGAAGACAGGTTTGGCCTGTATCATTGGAGTTTAGAAGAATGAGAGACAATCTTATTGGAACAAATAAGATTCTAAGGGGACTTGACAGGCTGGTGGATGCCTGCGGGGAGATGAGAACGAGGGACACCGCTTACAAATAAGGGGTTTTCCATTTAAGACAAAGATTAAGATTTTTCTCTGAAGGTTGCGAGTCTGTGGGATTCTCGTTCCCAGAGAGCGGTAGAGACAGGGTCATTGAATATTTTAAGGCAGTGTTCGATAGATTCTTGAATGACAAGAGAGTCAAAGGGTAAAGAGGGGAGGAAGAAAAGTAGATTTGAGGCCACAGATAGATCAGCCACGATCTTATCAAATGCCAGAGGAATCTCGAGGGCCGAATGGCTTGCTCTCTCCGAATTTGTATGTCTGTATGTAGAAATTAGATGAATCATCAGCAGCAGCAGTCAGAGAATATCTTGGAAATATATGGCCATGGAAATGAGAGGAATAAGGGGGCATTTGCTGTAATTTTAATATGGTAGAGCAAGTGATTCAGGAAGGGATTCCAACATTCACCTGAGGAAGGAGCAGCGCTCCGAAAGCTAGTGACATCGAAACAAACCTGTTGGACTTTAACCTGGTGTTGTAAGACTTCGTACTGTGCTCACCCCAGTCCAACGCCGGCATCTCCACATCATGGCTACCATCGACACCGCAAACTGTCGGCTCAAAGTGGAGAGGATCTCCAGGATGATCGCGCATATAGACACTGACATTCACCTGATGAAGGAGCAGCGCTCCAAAAGCTAGTGACATCGAAACAAGCCTGTTGGACTTTAACCTGGTGTTGTAAGACTTCGTACTGTGCTCACCCCAGTCCAACGCCGGCATCTCCACATCATTAATATGGTTAGGCGGAGCAGTACATGTGAAGAAAGAACAATCAATTGGATTTTTTCCCCATTTAATGATTGTAACTACTGGTATTATTTTGAATGCTGATATGAAAAATACGGGTAAACACTTAAACTGTCCCATGTCACGTAAATTCATGCACTTATATAATTAATGGAATAGTATTTGGCTAGCCACCAATTCACACTGTAAATAAATCCCACATACTTCACTTAAATAATCTTTGCCTCTGTTGTTTTCTGTCATTATCGAGCCCAGTCAGGAGCAATAGATTCAGTTCATGGTCCCTTAGTGTAATCTTGGCCTGCTCAACAGCAGTACATTTGCTGTTTTTGTCCTACTGTTAAATGTTTTGAGTGAGCAGAGTAAGAATGTTTACTTACCCAGGAGCTGGGCTTATCCGTTCTGCATCGGGGACCGTGGATGTGGTACGTTTAACTACTTGTCGCAGCGAGCTTAGTTTGGATTCAAACTGGTGCTCATGTTTGGAGGTCTGGTGCAGGTTACATGCTTTATGACATTTGTTCCACATCTGTCTGGAGCAATTTTTATCTTCCTTCTCTCGCACTTTGTCCAGTTCATCTGCTTGTTCTTGTGGCATGAGTATGTGTGGGAGAATAAAGAGTTGAGTTCTCATTCTTCTTAATCATGAGGAGATCACATGGAGCTAAACCATTTTGGAGTAGACTTGAACGCGAGCTCAAAAGTGCAAGTTGGATGTCATTGTTGCTCTTCAGCAATCACAGAATCCCTACAGTGCAGAAGGAGGTCATTTGGCCCATCAAGTTTGCACCAGCCCTTGGAAAGAGCATCCTAATTAAACCTATATCTCTACCCTATCCCCATAACCCAGTAACCCCATTAACCTTTCTGGACATTAAGGGACAATTTACCATGCCAATCCACTTAACTTACACACCTTTGGACTGTGGGAGGAAACTGGAGCACCCGGAGGAGAGACACGGGGAGAACCTGCAAACACCACACAGTCACCCGAGGCCGGTTTTAAACCCGGGTCCCTGGACCTGTGGGTGACATGGTATGCAAATAGGACACAACCAATGGGCAGTCAGGACACACAGAGGTGGCATCACCACAAGGGGGCATGACATAAACACTATAAAAAGGATGAGGCACTCACACCCTGCCTCTTTCCACAGACAGACATCTGGAGAGTTAGACAGGGTTGATCAGCAGCATCACACCCCAGCACGGGGCTTAGAGCAAGCTGGTACAGTTAGACTGGGTTACTACAGTTAAAGTAGCAGAGAGTCAAACTTATTTGAGAACTGTGTTAATAGTTCAATAAACACGTTGAACTCATTTCAGAGTCTGGAGCATCCTTTAGTTAAGACTGCATCAAGTAGCAGCAGCCTGTGTTATCCGAAGCAGCATAACACAACATGATACCAGGAGTGACTGTTCAATCTATTTAGTTCAACTCAACAAGATTTGTGACAACCAGCTACTGAATACAGGCACAATGGACAAGATTCAGGCTCCTCAGCAGCTCAGGACCACCGGCAATCTTAGTGCCAACTGGCGATCATTCAGGCAGAAATTTCAACTATACGTGGAAGCATCCAACCTCAATGGTGCGACCGATGCGTGGAAGATAGCTCTTCTACTCACCACTGTGGATGACCATGTGACCATCTTCAACTCCTTTCACTTTTCCGAAGGGCAGGACAAAACAAAGTACCAAACCATCCTGGACAAATTCGACAGCCACTGCGAGGTGGACACCAACAAATTCTTCGAGCGCTCCAGCATCAAGCAGAGGATGCAAGGTAAAGATGAATCCTTCAACTCCTATCTAACTAACCTTAGACTGCTTGCGCAATCCTGCAACTTCAGTGATATCACTGACTCCATGATCAGAGACCAAATCGTTTTTGGAGTCCATTCTGATCCTCTGCGAGAGCAATTGTTGAAAATCAAGCACATGACCCTGCCAGTCGCGATTGAAACGTGTACTGTGCATGAGCACTCTAAAAATCGCTATTCACAGTACAAAATGGCAGAAAGTGAAAAACAAGCCTCCCACGAGGTGGAGATTGTTCCGGCCATCTCCCGGATGCAGCGCCTCCACATTGACGAAGGCGGCCATTTTGCGCGCTCTTCCCGGGGCCCGACTCATGCGCAATGCGATCGGGAACATGAAGCAGCCGAAAACCGCACAACGCAGGTGCAGACGTCCGAGAACCGCACCGCGCATGCGCAACGACGCACAGAGCGTCATGACGCCGACGTCATGACGTGTGCGAACTGCGGCACCGCCCATTTTAAAAAAAACTGCCCTGCAAGAGGCAAACGCTGTTTAAACCAAAGCACTATGCAGCCCTGTGCAGATCTGCACCACCAGTCAGGAGCCAGCGCTCCCAATTCCGACAGCGGCGCATCAGAAGTATGCAACACCGAATGCATGACTCTGATCTAGGCAATGCGACGGATCCAGATGGTGAATACCTGGACAACACTTAGCAAGTGGGCATTATTACAAAGTGCGAATATGCCACACCAGACACATCGCAAGTCCAATCAATCCTGGCCGTGGATTCCGTGGACGAATGGCATGCAGTGATGAAGGTCAACCACTGCCCCATCCAGTTCAAACTGGACACCGGTCCCTCCGCCAACCTGATTTCGCAGGTGGACTTCAAGAGAATCAAGAGCCCCCCACAATCCTTCCAGCTGCCTGCAAACTCCTGGACTACAATGGAAACGTAATCAAGGCACTGGGGTCCTGCCATCTGCAGGTGTCCAGCCGACACACACAAGCAAGCTTACGCTTCGAGATTGTTAAACCAGACAGGGCGTCCCTGCTAGGTGCGCACGCCTGCAAGCAGCTGAACCTCATTCAAAGGGTCTACCTTGTTAGGAGTTTTCTATAGGCCCCCCAATAGTAGCAGAGACATGGAGGAACAGATTGGGAAACAGATTTTGGAAAGGTGCAGAAGTCACAGGGTAGTAGTCATGGGTGACTTTAACTTCCCAAACATTGAGTGGAAACTCTTTAGATCAAATAGTTTGGATGGGGTGATGTTTGTGCAGTGTGTCCAGGAAGCTTTTCTAACACAGTATGTCTGACCAGAGGGGAGGCAATATTGGATTTGGTACTTGGTAATGAACCAGGGCAAGTGATAGATTTGTTAGTGGGGGATCATTTTGGAGATAGTGACCACAATTCTGTGACTTTCACTTTAGTAATGGAGAGGGATAGGTGTGTGCAACAGGGCAAGGTTTACAATTGGGGGATGTTATCAGACAAGAATTGAAGTGCATAAGTTGGGAACATAGGCTGTCAGGGAAGGACACAAGTGAAATGTGGAACTTGTTCAAGGAACAGGTACTACGTGTCCTTGATATGTATGTCCTTGTCAGGCAGGGAAGAGATGGTTGAGTGAGGGAACCATGGTTGACAAGAGAGGTTGAATGTCTTGTTAAGAGGAAAAAGGAGACTTATGTAAGGCTGAGGAAACAAGGTTCAGACAGGGTGCTGGAGGGATACAAGATAGCCAGGAGGGAACTGAAGAAAGGGATTAGGAGAGCTAAGAGAGGGCATGAACAATCTTTGGCGGGTAGGATCAAGGAAAACCCCAAGGCCTTTTACACATATGTGAGAAACATGAGAATAACTAGAGCAAGGGTAGGTCCGATCAAGGACAGTAGCGGGAGATTGTGTATTGAGTCTGAAGAGATAGGAGAGGTCTTGAACGAGTACTTTTCTTCTGTATTTACAAATGAGAGGGGCCATATTGTTGGAGAGGACAGTGTGAAACAGACTGGTAAGCTCGAGGAAATACTGGTTAGGAAGGAAGATGTGTTGGGCATTTTGAAAAACTTGAGGATAGACAAGTCCCCCGGGCCTGACGGGATATATCCAAGGATTCTATGGGAAGCAAGAGATGAAATTGCAGAGCCGTTGGTAATGATATTTTCGTCCTCACTGTCAACAGGGGTGGTACCAGGGGATTAGAGAGTGGCGAATGTTGTGCCCCTGTTCAAAAAAGGGACGAGGTATAACCCTGGGAATTACAGGCCAGTTAGTCTTACTTCGGTGGTAGGCAAAGTAATGGAAAGGGTACTGAAGGATAGGATTTCTGAGCATCTGGAAATACACTGCTTGATTAGGGATAGTTAGGGATTTGTGAGGGGTAGGTCTTGCCTTACAAGCCTCATTGAATTCTTTGAGGAGGTGACCAAGCATGTGGATGAAGGTAAAGCAGTGGATGAGTGTACATGGATTTTAGTAAGGCATTTGATAAGCTTCGCCATTGTAGGCTTATGCAGAAAGTAAGGAGGCATGGGATAGTGGGAAATTTGGCCAGTTGGATAACGAACTGGCTAACCGATAGAAGTCAGAGAGTGGTGGTGGATGGCAAATATTCAGCCTGGAGCCCAGTTGCCAGTGGTGTACCGCAGGGATCAGTTCTGGGTCCTCTGCTGTTTGTGATTTTCATGAATGACTTGGATGAGGGAGTTGAAGGGTGGGTCAGTAAATTTGCAGACGATACGAAGATTGAAGGAGTTGTGGACAGTGAGGAGAGCTGTTGTCGGCTGCAAAGAGACATAGATAGGATGCAGAGCTGGGCTGAGAAGTGGCAGATGGAGTTTAACCCTGAAAAGTGTGAGGTTGTCCATTTTGGAAGGACAAATATGAATGCGGAATACAGGGTTAACGGTAGAGTTCTTGGCAATGTGGAGGAGCAGAGAGATCTTGGGGTCTATGTTCATACATCTTTGAAAGTTGCCACTCAAGTGGATAGAGCTGCGAAGAAGGCCTATGGTTTGCTAACGTTCATTAACAGAGGGATTGAATTTAAGAGCCGTGAGGTGATGATGCAGCTGTACAAAACTTTGGTAAGGCCACATTTGGAGTACTGTGTACAGTTCTGGTCGCCTCATTTGAGAAAGGACGTGGAAGCTTTGGAAAAGGTACAAAGGAGATTTACCAGGATGTTGCCTGGAATGGAGAGTAGGTCTTACGAGGAAAGGTTGAGGGTGGTAGGCCTTTTCTCATTAGAACGGAGAAGGATGAGGGGCGACTTGATAGAGGTTTATAAGATGATCAGGGGAATAGATAGAGTAGACAGTCAGAAACTTTTTCCCCAGCTGGAACAAACCATTACAAGGGGACATAAATTTAAGGTGAATGGTGGAAGATATAGGGGGGATATCAGAGGTAGGTTCTTTACCCAGCGTGTAGTGGGGGCATGGAATGCACTGCCTGTGGAAGTAGTTGAGTCGGAAACATTAGGGACCTTCAAGCAGCTATTGGATAGGTACATGGATTACGGTAAAATGATATAGTGTAGATTAATTTGTTCTTAAGGGCAGCACGGTAGCATTGTGGGTAGCACAATTGCTTCACAGCTCCAGGGTCCCAGGTTCGATTCCGGCTTGGGTCACTGTCTGTGCGGAGTCTGCACATCCTCCCCGTGTGTGCGTGGGTTTCCTCCGGGTGCTCCGGTTTCCTCCCACAGTCCAAAGATGTGCAGGTTAGGTGGATTGGCCATGATAAATTGCCCTTAGTGTCCAAAATTGCCCTTAGTGTTGGGTGGAGGTGTTGACCTTGGGTGGGGTGCTCTTTCCAAGAGTTGGTGCAGACTCAATGGTCCGAATGGCCTCCTTCTGCACTGTAAATTCTATGATAATCTATGATTAATCTAGGACAAAGGTTCGGCACAACATCGTGGGCCGAAGGGCCTGTTCTGTGCTGTATTTTTCTATGTTCTATGTACACCACAACGCCATCCCATTCAGATCTTCAGGCCAGCATCGACGACATCCTAACCCAGTACCCAGATGTATTTAGCGGGATGGGCATGCTGCCCTACGAGTACAAGATTCTACTGCGGCCTGATGCCAAGCCAGTGGTCCACGCACCACGAGTCCCTGCTCCACTGAGAGAGCGCCTGAAGCAGAGCTCACGAGTCTTTAACAAAAAGGCATCATCTCCAAGGTCACTGAACCAACCGACTGGGTCAGCTCGATGGTGTGCGTAAAGAAGCCTTCGGGGGACCTACGCATCTGCATTGACCCCAAGGATCTAAACAAAAACATTATGCGGGAACATTACCCCATCCCGAAGAGGGAAGAAATCACGAGTGAGATGGCACATGCGCGCATCTTCACTAAATTGGACGCATCCCAAGGATTTTGGCAAATCCAAATTGAAGAATCCAGCAGAAGGCTCTGCACCTTCAACACGCCTTTTGGCAGATTCTGTTACAACCAAATGCCATTTGGCATCATCTCAACATCAGAGATTTTCCATCGCATTGTGGAACAGATGATGGAGGGAATAGAAGGGGTTCGTGTCTATGTTGACAATATCATAACCTGGTCCACAACCCCAGAGGAACATGTTTCGCGACTCAAGAAAGTATTCCGATGCATACGAACATGGCCTCAAGCTAAACAGGTCCAAGTGCTGTTTTGGGACATCCACGCTGAAGTTCCTGGGCGATCAGATTTCGTGACACGGTGTGCGCCCAGACACAGACAAAATTAAAGACATTGAGGCAATGAAAGTCCCGGAGGACAAGACGGCAGTACTGCGCTTCCTGGGAATGGTCAATTTCCTTGGCAAGTTCATCCCGAATTGGGCCACACACACCACGGCCCTACGCAACCTGGTGAAAAAATCAACCGCCTTTAAGTGGAAGGCAGAGCACCGAACAGAGTGGCTGGAGCTGAAAGCCAAGCTCGCCACTGCACCCATCCTTGCATTCTTTGACCCAGACCGAGAGACCAAGATATCCACAGATGCGAGTCAGGATGGCATTGGGGCAGTGTTGCTTCAAAGAGACGACACTTCATCCTGGGTACCAGTAGCATTCGCGTCACGGGCAATGACACCCACTGAGACCAGATATGCGCAGATTGAGAAGCAGCGTTTAGGTCTTCTCACCGGCATCCTCAAATTTCATGATTATGTCTATGGCTTGCCGACATTTACTGTTGAAGCGGATCATAGGCCTCTGGTCCACATCATCCAAAAGGACCTGAACGACATGACGCCTCGTTTTCAGAGAATTCTGCTCAAACTCCGGAGGTATGATTTCAATTTGGTGTACACACCTAGCAAGGAGCTCATCATCACCGATGCATTGTCCTGCTCCGTCAACTCACCCAACGAACCACTGGAGATCATCCAGCACATTGAATTGCAGGTACAACTGTGTGCAAGCACTCTCCCGGCAACAGATGAGAAGATCGTTCTCATCCGAGAAGAGACAGCGAGTCATCAACAACCTCAGCAATGGCTGGCAGAATGGGCAATGCCCTCAATTCTACAACGACAAGGATGACCTGACGCTGATCGACGGCATCCTGCTCAAGCTGGACAGGGTAGTCATCCCGCTACGTCTCCAGAGCATGGTGCTGCGGCAGATTCATGAGGGACACCTGGGCGTAGAAAAGTGCGGACACAGGGCCCGGCAAACTGTCTACTGGCCCGGCATCAACCAGGACATCACGGACATGGTCCTGAACTGTGAAACCTGTCAGAGGTTTCAACCAGTGCAGAGCAAGGAGACGCTCCAACCACATGACCTAGAGACCTCTCCGTGGTCCAAGGTTGGCATTGACCTATTCCATGCGAATGGTCACGACTATATCTTAATCATCGATTCGAAGTATCCTGAGATGCTGAAGCTGCCAGACCTCACCTCACGGACCATCATCAAAGCGCGTAAAGAGACATTCTCACGGCATGGCATCCCGAACACCGTCATGAGCGACAATGGCCCGTGCTTCCACAGTCGAGAATGGTCCACGTTTGCCAAGAGCTACAATTTCAGGCATGTCACCTCCAGTCCGCACTATCCGCAGTCCAATGGCAAAGTCGAAAAAGGGGTGCACATCGTTAAGCAGCTCATCCGCAAGACCTCGGGCTCCGCTTCCGACATACACCTTGCACTACTTGCGTACTGGGCGACTCCCTTGTCCACTGGCATGTTGCCAGCTCAACTGCTGATTAACAGGGACCTGCGGACGACGCTTCCAGCCATACATCTGCCCAACTTTGATCACCTCCCGGTGCTGCAGAAGATGCAGCAGCTTCGCGACAGCCAGAAGCAGGGCTATAACGCACATGCCACTTATCTGGACATGCTATCCCCGGCAGACACGATCAGGATCAAGTTACCGGATGGTGGGTGGTCTGCTCCGGCTGTCGCTATTCGACCAGCCACGCCCAGATCCTATGTCATACGTATGGCTGATGGCTCCATTGTGCGAAGGGCACTGCGAAAGTTGCTTGCGCACAACCACTTTCCCCTCCATTTCCACATGTCGAATTGCTACCTCCAGACACCTCGAACCACAAGGCCACCAGTCGTGCCTCCCACTCGCCCTGACAAGACACCGTCATCCCCCTCCACCACCTTTCCGGCGGTCGACGAGGATCAGACGCAAGCCTCAGAGACTGGACTTATGAGCATTTGTTTTGTTTGTTCTGTCCTGTATTCCTCAGTCAGTCGCATTAGACAGACACATTCACATGTATATACATTTACAAAAAAAAAAATGTTTTTAAAGGGGAGGATGTCATGATATGCAAACATGCAATCAATGAACACTCAGAATAGGACACTATCTCAGTCAGGCCACTCAGAGGTGGCATCACCACAAGGGGGCATGACATGAACACTATAAAAGGGATGAGGCACTCACACCCTGCCTCTTTCCACAGACAGACATCTAGAGAGTTAGACAGGGTTGATCAGCAGCATCACACCCCAGCACATGGCTTAGAGCAAGCTGGTACAGTTGGACTGAGTTACTACAGTTAGATTAGCAGAGAGTCGAACTCCTTTGAGAACTGTGTTAATAGTTCAATAAACACGTTGAACTCATTTCAGAGTCTGGAGCATCCTTTAGTTAAGACTGCATCAAGTAGCAGCCTGTGTTATCTGAAGCAGCATAACACACCGTGGGGTAACAGTGCCAACCACTGTGCCATGATGCAACAATGGTTTCACATTGTACAGACTCCTCTTACAGCTTCACCATTGATTTGAGGGTATCTTAGTGCTGGTAGTATGGATGGACACATCCAAATGATGCAGTGAACTCTTTAGTTCCTTTGGTATTTGTCTGAGATTAACGATCTCGGATTGCATGTTACAAATATCTCCTTTATTGACGCAATCACGGCTTCAGAAGTGTGACCCTGCAGTTGCTTGACTTCTACACATCTGGAGTACCAGCCAACTATGATCAAGACCATCTTGGACGGGATTCTCCGTCGGCTGACTCCGGAATCGCAAAATGTGATTAGGCAGAGAATCGGTTTTGACACCAAAATTGTGGAGGGCGCCAAGTTCACACAAAATCACAATTGTCCTGTGCCTCGACAGCAGTGTCAATGCATTCCACTCTGCCGTTGGTATATCATTAGCAGGTCTGACCCGGTATTCTCCGGTGCCTCCACGATCCTCCAGCTCCACCGGGGGGAATTCTTGAATGCGAGGTTCACTTATCCTTTCAAAAATTGTAAAACAGATGCCGTAGCTGATGAGGGTGAGAGAGGGGGTATGGAAAGTGTCCAACATCGCCATAGTGCGCTGACAGTTGTGCCGCTGGCCAGGGGCTTCTGCCAGGGCCAGGGAGAGTAGTGGAGTGTGGCCTGGAGGTGGGCTGTGGGGTCGGGTGGACGGGCACGGAACGCCATTTCAACAGTCTGATAGGCAGCCGTGCGGCTTCGCACGCTGCTGATTGCCCATTGTGAACCTAGTATCATGGGTCATATGGGAGCCCGCCCAGGCCACCCCCTCCTGGTACCCCCTGGCCCCAACCGCTCCATCAATGGGATGGGCACGCTCCAGCGCAACTAATGCCATCTTGTTGGCTGGGTTGAGTGTGTGGGGAGTGGAGTGCTAATCTATGGTTGCTGCTTGTTAGCATCTCGAGTGCCAATCCCGACCCGGCGAATCCGACACCATTTTCCTTCGGAATCAATCGTGTTCCACATGGTGCCGGTGCACGCCCGTCAACGGGCAGTAAATTGGTCCAGGTGTAGCACCAGTTTTGCTGTCATAGAATTCCATGAATCCTGCCCCGGCGTCAACACTTAGTGTCAGGAACAGAGAATCCGGCTACTTTTCTGTGTTCAAAATGGTCCATCCCAAAACATCCCCATCGTCATGATGGAAAGGAAGGTGACATCAATGCTAATCTTGTCTCCTGGTGATGAAAAGCACGAAGTAATACAGTTTGATATCATCTCTTCCATTAACATTGAGTGTCCTGGCGACCAAGCAGAATATCTTGCTCTGGCTTAGTATTTTGAAAACTAAAATAACCTTGGTACAATTGTTGCAGCATATCAAGTTTAAGAACTCTCAGAATGACCTGCAGTCTCATCATAGATTTTTTAATTGCAGTTTTTCATTCCATACACTGTACAGTAGACAAGGGTATGTGCATCGGGTACAATAAACAAGAAATTTCCATTGGTATTGACAGCCCCTCCACCCCACTCTTTGGCCCCGCCCCCCTTTTTTGTTGCTTAAAATACTTTCTTAGGTCTCAGACAGTGGGCAATTATCCTCTAGTTACATATATGCGGTTCTTTCCCCTTTCCCTCCCCGACTTTCCCCACCTCCCCTCTCCTCTACCCTCTATCCAGTTTTCAGTGATTCTTTGGGTATTCTGTTCTTTGTGGCCTTTTTCTAGGCCCCCTATTATCCATTTTGACCGTTCTCCAACCTCCCCATCCTCTCTCCCCTGGCATCCCCCCATCCCTTCCCTCCAGTCCATGTCTGTTCCCTGCTGTTCTCGTTGGTTCCTGTCCCCCCCGCACCTTGCTCTATTGGCTGTTGGTTTCAACCAGGTCCTGGAACAAGATGGCTTTG
Organism: Scyliorhinus torazame; assembly: GCF_047496885.1. Classification (NCBI taxonomy): domain Eukaryota; kingdom Metazoa; phylum Chordata; class Chondrichthyes; order Carcharhiniformes; family Scyliorhinidae; genus Scyliorhinus; species Scyliorhinus torazame. Next base: position 291,618,393 of record NC_092708.1, read on the forward strand.
TGGAAGCCATCCTCTGACCCTCGGATGGCGAATTTGATTTTCTCCAGGTGGAGAAATTCCGAGAGGTCAGCGAGCCAGTCTGCAGCTGTGGGTGGTGTTGCTGATCGCCAGCCGAGCAGGATTCTTCAATGGGCGATTAGGGAAGCAAAAGTAAGGGCGTCGGCCCCCTTCCCATGAAAAGTTCTGGCTGGTCCGATACCCCAAAGACTGCCACTCTTGGACACAGCTCCACCCTCACCCCCACAACCTTGGACATCACCTCGAAAAAGGCTGCCCAGAACCCAACAGGTCTGGGGCATACCCAAAACATGTGGGTGCAGTTGACCGGGCCTCCATGGCGCCATTCACACTTGTCCTCCATCTCCGGGAAGAATCTATTCATTTGCATTCTTGTCAGGTGTGCTTTGTGCACCACTTTCAGCTGCCTGAGGGTTAGTCTTGCACAAGTGGAAGTGGAGTTGGCCCTGTTCAGTCCTTCACTCCAGAGCATCACCCTATTTCCATCCCTAATTCTTCATCACATTTTTCCCGTGTTTCGTCCAGTGGGGAGCGTACCCTTTCTAATAGTCATCTGTACAGGTCCCTGCAGATCCCCCTCCCAGGTTACCCGCATCCAGTAGTTCCTCTAGCATTGTGTTTCTCTTGGGTATGCTGTCGTCTCCTTGTGGAGGAAGTTCTTAACCTGTAGGTGTCAGAGTTCATTCCCGTTAGATAGCTGCAGTCTCTCTGACAGTTCTTCTAAGGTCGCTAGCCTGCCCTCTGTGTAAAGGTCCCTAACAGTCAGTGTGTCCCCCGTCCTATCTCCACCTCTTAAATGTGGCGTCTAGCATGGTTGGTGTGAACTTGCAATTGCCGCAGATGGGCGCCATGATGGACATTTCGATTAAACCGAAGTGCTGCCTCATCTGGTTCCAGGTTTGGAGGTGGCTACAACCACTAGGCATGTTGAGTGTTTTGTTGGCGGGGATGGAAGCAGTGCTGTATCGAGGGCCCAGAGGGTCGTTGCTGTACAGGAGCTCTCCTCCATCCTCATCCATTCCATGTCCATTTTTTTCACTCATCCCTTCACTCTTTACACTCTGGCTGTCCAGTGGTAGTACTATAGGTTTGGAAGGGCCCCCTCCTATGCCCACTCTATTGGTGTCCCCTCTATCGCCTCCTCACCCTCTCATGCGCTCTGCTGCACTCGCCCCCCTCCTTTCTACAAACTGGTTCCCCTATTCATTCCCCTGTTCATTGAGTCATTGAGTTGTTGCTGGTGGGAGTTGTGGTTTTTGTTGATGCAAAGATTAACAGGGACAATGGAAGTACTTTTTCAATGAGCATTACACAATCTTCTTTGGGTCTTGCCACCTGGATGCGGGACAAAGCATCTGCTGTATTCTGCAGTTTTCCTGGAACATGCTCTTTCTTTGCATCAAACCTTCTCATACAGAATCATTGTACTCGTGCTGGCATTTTTGCTAACTCCTTAGAATTTAAGAGTGTCACTAAGGACTTGTGGTCTGTCTCTATCTTGAATTGCAGATCAGGAACATTTTCACAAGCCTGTGTGGCAGATGATGCTTCTTTTCCTATTTCTGCATTACTCTGTCAGTCTCTGTCAGTGAACGGATGCTTAGTGAATGGATGCTTAGTAAACTAGTCTACGTTTTCCATCTGTCTGTATCTGAAAGAGTACAGCTGCCAAATCTGTAGAAGATGTATCTGTAGCAACGATAACAGTTAGCTCTGAGTCATAGTGAGCAAAAATATCAGGTGATAGCAAGGTTTCTTTCATTTTCCCAAAGACCTCTGTTGTGTTTCCTCCCAGCATTATGTATTCTCCTGTCGCAACAGATGACATAGTGGCTCATTGACGACAGCTTGCTTGGGCAAGAACTTATCGACCTAATTTACCAGACCCATGAATCTCTGGAGCTCTGTTGCATTCCAAAGAGCTGGAAACTCCTTGATTGCTCTTGTCTTCTCTGGATCAACTCTGACACCGGCTGCATCACAATGTGCCCAAGGAACTTGACAATTGAATAAAAGATTGTATTTGTTGTTGAGGGTAAGTCCTGGTTCTTAGTGTCCCTGTGACCTCTTGTGCTGCTGCTTCCTTGCATTCCAACTATATATCTTGTTGTTGAGGACGAGAGTCCAATTTTGTCGGCTAAATTCGGATAAATGTGCCTATTATTTTGTTTTACGGAGGAGAGCCACCTGATGTGCGACTACTCAGCACATCCCCATCACTGGAAATCATTATGCATTTTATTTATGATGTCTATGAATTGTATATATGTCCGCTTAGGAAGTAGGATTGTTTGCCTAAGATTCTGATATGTGCCCATCGAGTAACTTCATTAGAGTTGTCTGATCTGGTTCGCTGACGTTCACCGGATCAAGAGGAGAGACTGTGGTAAAATGGCCAAGGGCCTGAGTTTTAGGCCTGATATATAATTGGATACTTTAAATTAAGAATTAGACATTTTAAATCAAAGTCACAGTCAACCCACTGGCAGGCCTGATTTCGAATAGCCAAGTTTGAATACAGTGAGCAGAGACAGACAGTCGGTACAAGTTTGCCCTGCAAACAAGACATCAGGAGATATTTTTTCCCATTTAAATGGATCGATTGTTGTGGATTGTCCAGATAAAGTTGGGCATTCTGGCACCCAGATTTCCCACCATTACCACATATGGAGTAAGGTAACATGCGGACAATACACCTGGAGATGGACTCATGGGGGTGGGTTCCTGGTGTCCTGCAGGGTTACAATCGGCAACTCCATTCGGTGTTGCAAACCCTATCTTGAGACCTCCTTGGTCAAGGATCAGAGGCCTTTCTGGAAAGGCATGAAGAGGGGAACAAGAATTGCCCACCAGGACCCTTCCCGGCCAAGATTTGACAGAGAGACAACAGAGAAGATTCAACGGTGGACCAGAAGACGGATGGGAGAGGCGAGCGAGACCCACCTTCGTGGATGGAGACCCTAACACAACCAAGACTCAGAGAATTGGACCCACAGTTCATTGGCACGGGTAGTATTAAGAATCTTGGGATTTTTGTAGTTGGGATTACTGAATTTGATAATAAACTTGGTTGAATTGTAAACTTGTGTTGTCCTTTGTTCACCCCGCCAATAAGGGCATCTTGGTAAATCGTTTGAGTAATAAGCTGGTCGAAGGGTCTGACAATTAACAGACAACATCTTCCTTGACTTAATTTCCTGTCTCCTTTTCTGGGGATAAGCTATTAAGTAAAATTTATGATAAACCACATCTACCTTGACTACACTTCCTCACACCTGGCTTCTTATTAGGTCTCTTCTCTGTTTTCTCAGTTCCTCTATTTCCATTGTACCTGTTAATCAGACGATGCAATATTCCATACTAGCACTTGCAATATGTCTTCCTTTTTCCTCAGCTGATGATTCCCCTCACCCCTTTCCCTCCCATTCAGAGCCATCCACTTACCTACGGGGGAAAAAATGGAGAGAAGCAGATCTGTGGGAGGAACATAGACGGGTGGGTAGATAACCAAATCCCGAGGAGTGAAGACTACACCGCTTACCTTCAGGGAGTGAGACAACGAGTAAACCTGTAAGGGAAACACAGGACAGAGAGTAAAACTTAAGGAGTGAGACTTACAAATGTTACCTTCGGGAAGAGAAGCTGAGAGAAGTCCAGAGTGCCCGAAGTTTGCAAAGGAAAGTGAGTGACATCACGGGAAAGTCATAGGTTGATTATTTGGTGAGTATTGTTGCCTAGGGACCGAATCTAAACAACTGAGAGTTTAACAAATGTTGAAAACATGAAATATTATACTAACAAGCGAGTAGCTAGTGAGTCTTATCTTCTATTTGAGTAAATATATTTCACTACTAAGGTGCATTAAGTATTAATAGCAATTATCAGTATTATTAAGGATTAATAAGCATATTAAGGTTTATTAGTATTGGTAAAGCTTTCTAGTATTGGTAAGGCTTATCACCAGTGGTAAGGTTTATTAGCAGTTTATTAATTAATAAACAGAGTAATGCCAGGTTTCTCCAATCTCAAAAGTACACATCCTGTGCTATGTGGGAAGTCCAGGATGCTTCCCATGCCTTGGACAACCTTTCGTGCAGGAGGTGTCATCAGTTGCAGCAGGTTGAACTCAAGGTTTTGGAACTTGAGCAGCAGCTAGCATCACTGCAGTGCATCCATGAGGTTGGGAGCTTTGTGAATGGCATTTTTATAGATATGGTAATCCCGCAGTTTAAGAATATGCAGGGAGAGAGGGAATGGGTACCCACCAGATAGTGAAAAAGGAACTGGCAGGGAGTACAGGAATGCCCTGGGTGCATCAACTCTCCAACCAATATTCAGTTCTCAAGTCCATGGTACCGCAGATGGCTCAGTTGTACAGTAGGGTACAAGGAAAACTGGAATAGCTATCGTATTAGATCATTTGATTGGGGAATTGATAGATGTTTTTGCAATTTGAACCCAGTATGATGTCTTGCATCCTTGATGCCAGGGCCAAGAATGTCACTGAACGACTTCGGTGATGGTGATGTGCTGAGTGGACGCACATCAGGTGGCTCCCCTCCAGACCAGAACCAAATAGGCACTTTTAGCTGAATTTTGACCTAAAATTCAAAGGCAAATTAACCTCAACGGTGAGAAGAAAGCAACCACCCAAAGATTTTGCAGTGGGCAAGACAGACTAGAGTGAGCATCTGGGAAGGACACAAAATTCGAATTTACCAGGACATTGGGGCAGATCTGGCAAAAAGCAGGGTTGAGTTTAACCAGGTGAAGTCAGCCCTGTACAAGAACGGGATACGATTCAGAATGTTGTTCCCAGCCAGGCTCTGGGTCACATACCAGAACAAAGAGCACTATTTCAATAACATAGCAGAGGCAACCAAATTTGTGCGGACCAATGGCCTGCACAAGGGGCAGGCGAGACAGCGATGAAAGCTGATCAGGGAAGGAAAGCAAAAGAGATAGAGACTTATTGTACAGTTAATATGTTTGTGCAGTACTCTGCTGCCTCACACTGATCAATAAGACAGGGTAAGAGGAAAGGGCGTGAACAGGGGAATGCAGATGAGGGTGAGGTATACAGGCAGAGAAAGCTGACAGTCAGCTGGCATAAGTCAGGGGCAAGATCAGCCCGGGGACAGGGCCACCACACTAGCAGGAAGAGTTAGCACGGGAAGACAGACAGCAAGGGGGGCTGCGGCGCACCTCCCGGCAGGGAGGGAGCGCCTGGTTGAGGGGCGGGGTGGGGGACACAGGGACAGGGAGGGGAAACGCATAGGGGGAGATGGGGAAAGGGCGAAGCAGGGAGGGGGGGGGGGACAGGGGTGCAGGGAGGGAGGTGAGGGAGGAACACAAAAAGGAACAGGATGGGAAAACAGTGTTGGTTTTCGGATTGGCTACAACACATAAGGTGCAGGCTGAGGAGACAAGATTGTCTCCCACTTTGCAGCCACTTTGCAGCCACTTTGGAGAGTCCCTAACCAAAGGGAAACCCCGGAGTACAGGGGCGCACTCATGTGGCGTACACACAGTTGGTGGCCATGCTGGGTGCCCCCTGGACAAAGTAAAATCACGGAGCGCTGGGGCCCAGCCTCATGGTGAGAACGGTGACTGCGGCCATTTTGGATGACCCCCTAACAAAGGGAAACCCCGTAGCGCAGGGGCGCATCCAGCAGGTAAATATGGTTGATCCCGCAGGAAGAGGGGGAACAAAAACCTCCCACCAGGATTATCACCTGGAACGGCAGGGGACATAACCGTCCAGTGAAAAGATCCGGAGTCTTCGGCCACTTAAGAATTTTGAAAGCCGACATAGTCTTCCTCCAGGAGACACACCTGAGGGAGGAGGACCGACTGCGGGTAAGAAAGGTTTGGGTGGGGGACTTCCGGTGGCAGCTATGAGGGAGTAAGTTGCACATTTGGTGGCTCTCGCTCCAGTCGGACTTTTGGACCTTTTCCCCCCGACTTTTTTGTACTTTTGAGCGCTGGATCTGAAGGCATAGGCACTCAGACACTGACTCCAGACACAGGTGTAGGAATTACGAAGCAGAAAGAATCGCAAACAGTTGAAGAAGTGGGCAAACAAGGGCAGTGTAGAAGCTGCTGCTAAGGACAATATGGCCGATGTCCGGACCCCGGTGCAGACAGCCCAGCCAACAACGGAGCATCTGTTGAAGGTCATCCAAGAGGGCTTCACCGCGCTGAAACGGGAGGGGGCTAAGGGAGGGGGGCTAAGGGAGAGGATGCCACGGCATTTGTGGCGGGCATGTTCCAAAAGCTGTTGGGGAATGATGTCTTCCCTCGCCCGTTGGAGGTGGACAGGGCGCACAGATCGCTGGTGAGGCAGCTGTGAGCCGCCCACCCCCCCGGAGCGATGGTGGTCAGGTTCCCCAGGTTCCTGGACAAGGAGCGGGTGCTACAGTCGGCCAAGCGCACGCAGAGCTGCCATTGGAACAATAGTGTATTGCGTATCTATCAGGACCTGAGCGTGCAGGTGGCCAGAAGGAGGGCAGGCTACAGGCAAGTCAAAGAGATTCTGTTTAAGAAGCAGGTGAAGTTTGGGCTGCTGTATCAGGCGCGTCTTTGGGTCACGAGGGACGGCCCCCTTACTTTGAGGAGCCCGAGGACTCGATGGACTTCGCCAAGAGAGGAGGGCTGGTGCCGAACTGAGGACTTTTGGACTTAAGTTAAAAAGTTACGAAGTGATGTTTACATGTTTTTCTTGTTTCTTGTTTTTTCTCTCTTCTGTATTCGTGTTTTCATTGGAAAAGAGAGAAGTTAAGGTATTTGGTGCTGGGGGCTTGTTGTGTTCTGATCGGGGTGTTTGGAAGTGCCTATTACTTCCTTTGTATTACTTGATTTGCACTAGCGTCGGGGTTTTCTTTGTTCCTTGCGGTCTTTTTTCTTCAGAGCATTTGCTCGAGGATGGCTGGTTTGGGGAAGTGGTGTTGATGGGTGGGGGGGATGGGTCAGAGGGAACAATAGGTGGGAGACTTGTTGGCGCCGGAGTCGAGAGTCACCAGGCTAGCTGGGTGAGCTGGTCTACGGAAGCCAGGTGGGGGCTGTGTATATACCTAGTTTATGGCAGGTGTTAGGTTACAGGGCGTTCATAGAATTCATAGAATTTACAGTACAGAAGGAGGCCATTCGGCCCATCGAGTCTGCACCAGCTCTTGGAAAGAGCACCCTACCCAAGGTTAACACCTCCATTCTATCCCCATAACCCAGTAACCCCACCCAACACTAAGGGCAATTTTGGACACTAAGGGCAATTTATCATGGCCAATCCACCTAACCTGCACATCTTTGGACTGTGGGAGGAAACCGGAGCACCCGGAGGCCACCCACGCACACATGGGGAGGATGTGCAGACTCCACACAGACAGTGACCCAAGGTGGGAATCGAACCTGGGACCCTGGAGCTGTGAAGCAATTGAGCTGTCCGCAATGCTACCTTGCTGTTGTTGCTGGGGGGGGGGGGGGGGGGGGGGTAGTTGATTTGCTGATGAGGGAGGGACTTGGGTTTGGTAATATGGAGGAGGTCGGAGGTGGGGGCTGCCAGGAGGCGGGCCAGGGGAAGCGTGACACAGGGGCTAGGGGCGGCCCCAAGGAAGGAGATGGCTGATCGGCGAGGGCGGGGGGGGGGGTGGGGGGGGGGTGGGGGGGTGGGCACAGTGCCCCCCAACCAGGCTGATCACCTGGAACGTTCGAGAGTTAAACGGACCGGTAAAGAGGGCACGTGTGTTCGCGCACCTGAGGGCGCTGAAAGCGGACGTGATAATGCTTCAGGAGACTCATCTGAAAGTAGCTGACCAGGTCAGATTGAGGAAGGGCTGGATTAGCCAAGTCTTCCATTCGGGGCTGGACACTAAAACCAAAGGGGTCGCGATTTTGGTTAACAAATGGGTGCACTTCGAAGTGGGTAGCACAATCTCGGATGGGGGAGGCAGATTTGTCATGGTGAGTGGCAAGATTGAGGGGATGAGGGTACATAGAACATAGAACATCGAAAATACAGCACAGAACAGGCCCTTCAGCCCACGATGTTGTGCCGAACCTTTGTCCTAGATTAATCATAGATTATCATTGAATTTACAGTGCAGAAAGAGGCCATTCGGCCCTTTGAGTCTGCACCGGCTCCTGGAAAGAGCACCCTACCCAAACTCAACACCTCCACCCAACACCAAGGACAATTTGGACATTAAGGGCAATTTATCATTGGCCAATTCACCTAACCTGCACATCTTTGGACTGTGGGAGGAAACCGGAGCACCCGGAGGAATCCCACGCAGACACGGGGAGGACGTGCAGACTCCGCTCAGACAGTGACCCAAGCCGGAATCGAACCTGGGACCCTGGAGCTGTGAAGCATTGTGCTATCCACAATGCTACCGTGCTGCCCTTAAGAACAAATAAATCTACACTATATCATTTTACCGTAATCCATGTACCTATCCAATAGCTGCTTGAAGGTCCCTAATGTTTCCGACTCAACTACTTTCACAGGCAGTGCATTCCATGCCCCCACTACTCTCTGGGTAAAGAACCTACCTCTGATATCCCTCCTATATCTTCCACCTTTCACCTTAAATTTATGTCCCCTTGTAATGGTTTGTTCCACCCGGGGAAAAAGTCTCTGACTGTCTACTCTATCTATTCCCCTGATCATCTTATAAACCTCTATCAAGTCGCCCCTCATCCTTCTCCGTTCTAATGAGAAAAGGCCTAGCACCCTCAACCTTTCCTCGTAAGACCTACTCTCCATTCCAGGCAACATCCTGGTAAATCTTCTTTGCACCTTTTCCAAAGCTTCCACATCCTTCCTAAAATGAGGCGACCAGAACTGTACACAGTACTCCAAATGTGGCCTTACCAAAGTTTTGTACAGCTGCATCATCACCTCACGGCTCTTAAATTCAATCCCTCTGTTAATGAACTCGAGCACACCATAGGCCTTCTTCACAGCTCTATCCACTTGAGTTGCAACTTTCAAAGATGTATGAACAGAGACCCCAAGATCTCTCTGCTCCTCCACATTGCCAAGAACTCTACCGTTAACCCTGTATTCCGCATTCATATTTGTCCTTCCAAAATGGACAACCTCACACTTTTCAGGGTTAAACGCCATCTGCCACTTTTCAGCCCAGCTCTGCATCCTATCTATGTCTCTTTGCAGCCGACAACAGCCCTCCTCACTATCCACAACTCCACCAATCTTCGTATCGTCTGCAAATTTACTGACCCACCCTTCAACTCCCTCATTCAAGTCATTAATGAAAATCACAAACAGCAGAGGACCCAGAACTGATCCCTGCGGTACGCCACTGGTAACTGGGATCCAGGCTGAATATTTACCATCCACCACCACTCTCTGACTTCTATCGGTTAGCCAGTTCGTTATCCAACTGGCCAAATTTCCCACTATCCCATGCCTCCTTACTTTCCGCATAAGCCTACCATGGGGAACCTTATCAAATGCCTTACTAAAATCCATGTACACTACATCCACTGCTTTACCTTCATCCACATGCTTGGTCACCTCCTCAAAGAATTCAATAAGACTTGTAAGGCAAGACCTACCCCTCACAAATCCGTGCTGACTATCCCTAATCAAGCAGTGTCTTTCCAGATGCTCAGAAATCCTATCCTTCAGTACCCTTTCCATTACTTTGCCTACCACCGAAGTAAGACTAACTGGCCTGTAATTCCCAGGGTTATCCCTAGTCCCTTTTTTGAACAGGGTCACGACATTCGCCACTCTCCAATCCCCTGGTACCACCCCTGTTGACAGTGAGGACGAAAAGATCATTGCCAACGGCTCTGCAATTTCATCTCTTGCTTCCCATAGAATCCTTGGATATATCCCGTCAGGCCCGGGGGACTTGTCTATCCTCAAGTTTTTCAAAATGCCCAACACATCTTCCTTCCTAACAAGTATTTCCTTGAGCTTACCAATCTGTTTCACACTGTCCTCTCCAACAATATGGCCCCTCTCATTTGTAAATACAGAAGAAAAGTACTCGTTCAAGACCTCTCCTATCTCTTCAGACTCAATACACAATCTCCCGCTACTGTCCTTGATCGGACCTACCCTCGCTCTAGTCATTCTCATATTTCTCACATATGTGTAAAAGGCCTTGGGGTTTTCCTTGATCCTACCCGCCAAAGATTGTTCATGCCCTCTCTTAGCTCTCCTAATCCCTTTCTTCAGTTCCCTCCTGGCTATCTTGTATCCCTCCAATGCCCTGTCTGAACCTTGTTTCCTCAGCCTTACATAAGTCTCCTTTTTCCTCTTAACAAGACATTCAACCTCTCTTGTCAACCATGGTTCCCTCACTCGACCATCTCTTCCCTGCCTGACAGGGACATACATATCAAGGACACGTAGCACCTGTTCCTTGAACAAGTTCCACATTTCACTTGTGTCCTTCCCTGACAGCCTATGTTCCCAACTTATGCACTTCAATTCTTGTCTGACAACATCGTATTTACCCTTCCCCCAATTGTAAACCTTGCCCTCTTGCACGTACCTATCCCTCTCCATTACTAAAGTGAAAGTCACAGAATCGTGGTCACTGTCTCCAAAATGCTCCCCCACTAACAAATCTATCACTTGCCCTGGTTCATTACCCAGTACTAAATCCAATATTGCCCCTCCTCTGGTCGGACAATCTACATACTGTGTTAGAAAAGCTTCCTGGACACACTGCACAAACACCACCCCATCCAAACTATTTGATCTAAAGAGTTTCCACTCAATATTTGGGAAGTTAAAGTCGCCCATGACTACTACCCTATGACTTCTGCACCTTTCCAAAATCTGTTTCCCAATCTGTTCCTCCACATCTCTGCTACTATTGGGGGGCCTATAGAAAACTCCTAACAAGGTGACTGCTCCTTTCCTATTTCTGACTGCAACCCATACTACCTCAATAGGGTGATACTCCTCGAACTGCCTTTCTGCAGCTGTTATACTATCTCTAATTAATAATGCCACCCCCCACCTCTTTTACCACCCTCCCTAATCTTATTGAAACATCTATAACCAGGGACCTCCAACAACCATTTCTGCCCCTCTTCTATCCAAGTTTCCGTGATGGCCACCACATCGTAGTCCCAAGTACCGATCCATGTCTTAAGTTCACCCACCTTATTCCTGATGCTTCTTGCGTTGAAGTATACACACTTCAACCTATCTCCGTGCCTGCAAGTACTCTCCTTTGTCAGTGTTCCCTTCCCCACTGCCTCACTACATGCTTTGGCGTCCTGAATATCGGCTACCTTAGTTGCTGGACTACAAATACGGTTCCCATTCCCTTGCCAAATTAGTTTAAACCCTCCCGAAGAGTACTAGAAAACCTCCCTCCCAGGATATTGGTGCCCCTCTGGTTCAGATGCAACCCGTCCTGCTTGTACAGGTCCCACCTTCCCCAGAATGCGCTCCAATTATCCAAATACCTGAAGCCCTCCCTCCTACACCATTCCTGCAGCCACGTGTTCAGCTGCACTCTCTCCCTATTCCTAGCCTCGCTATCACATGACACCGGCAACAAACCAGAGATGACAACTCTGTTTGTCCTGGCTTTTAACTTCCAGCCTAACTCCCTAAACTCGTTTATTACCTCCACACCCCTTTTCCTACCTATGTCGTTGGTACCAATGTGCACCACGACTTCTGGCTGCTCCCCCTCCCCCTTAAGGATCCTGAAGACACGATCCGAGTCATCCCTGGCCCTAGCACCCGGGAGGCAACATACCTTCCGGGAGTCTCGCTCGCGACCACAGAATCTCCTATCTATTCCCCTAACCTAAGGGTAGTCTTGGTCAATGTTTATGCCCCAAATTGGGATGATGTGGATTTTATTAAGAGACTGCTGGGGAAGATACCGGACCTGGACTTGCACAGGCTGATTATGGGAGGGGATTTTAACACAGTCCTTGACCCCAGCCTGGACCGGTCGTGTTCGAAAACGGGTAAGGTGCAGACAATGGCAAAGGAACTGAGGGGGTTCATGGGCAAATGGGGGGGGTTGACCCATGGAGGGCTAGATGGCCGACGGGGAGTGAGTTTTCGTTCTATTCACATGTTCTTAAGGTGTATTCCCGAATTGATTTTTTCATGTATGCAAAATGTATGCAAAACTACCTGCAGGTCAATGACACAGGGGAAGTCTCAGCTGCGGTGCTCTGGGAGGCGCTGAAGGCAGTGGTGAGAGGGCAGCTGATGTCGATTCGAGTACATAAGGACAGGACGGACAGGGCATAATCGGACCGACTGGTAAAGGAGATCTTACAGATAGACAGGAGATATGCGGAGACACCGAGGGCAGAGCTATTAAGGGAACAACAAAGGCTACAGACTGAATTTGGGGTAATGTCCACGGGTAAGACTGTGGAGCAGCTTAGGAAGGCGAGGGGTGCGATTTACGAGCACGGGGAGAAAGCCAGTAGAATGCTGACACAGCAATTGAGGAAGAAGGAGGCGTCCAGGGAAATAGGGAAGGTAGTTGATGGGGGGGGAAACTTGGTAGGAGATCCGGCGGGGCTGAACAAGGTGTTCAGGGACTTCAATAGCAAGCTTTACTACACGGAACCCCCCGCGGGGCCGGAGGGGATGAGGTGCTTTCTGGATTGATTGACCTTCCCAAAAGTGGGTAGGGGGTTGGTGGACGGGCTGGGGGCCCCGATTAGGACTGAAGAAATATTTGGGGGCTTGAGGGCCATGCAATCGAGTAAAGCCCCGGAGCCGGATGGGTATCCAGCGGAGTTTTATAAAACTTTCTCTGAGATAGTGGGGCCGGTGCTGGTTAGGGTTTTTAATGAGGCAAGAGACAGAGGGGTTTTACCCCCGACGATGTCACAGGCCACCATCTCCCTGATATCGAAACGGGACAAAGGCCCGGAGACATGTGGATCCTATAGGCCGATCTCTCTGCTCAACGTAAATGCTAAGATACTGGCCAAGCTCTTGGCTGCTAGGATTGAGGACTGTGTGCCGGATGTTATTATAGAAGATCAAACCGGGTTCGTCAAGGGCAGGCAGCTGGTGGCCAACCTAAGAAGGCTGCTGAATGTGATCACGATACCCCCGGAGAGTAGGGAGGCAGAGGTTTTTGTGGCAATGGATGCCGGGAAGGCTTTCGACCGGGTTGAGTGGGACTATTTATGGGAGGTGCTGGGATGATTTGGGTTCGGGGAGGGCTTAATCGAATGGGTCAGACTGTTGTACCAGGTTCCGGAGGCTAGTGTTAGGATGAATAGGACGACGTCTGACGATTTCAGACTGTACCGTGGGATAAGGCAGAGGTGTCCCCTCTCCCCACTGCTGTTTGCGCTAGAAATAGAGCCACTGGCAATTGCCCTGAGAGCTTCTAGGGATTGGAAGGGGCTGGTACGGGGGTGGGGGGGAAGGAGGGGGGGGCTGGTACACAGAATTTTGTTGTACGCAGACGACCCGCTCTTATACATCACGGATCCAGTGGCTGGAATGGATGGGAATCCTGAAGGAGTTCGGCCGGTTCTCGGGGCACAAACTGAACATGGCAAAAGGTGAGTTGTTTGTAGTCCAGGCAAGGGGCCAGGAGGGTAGGTTGAGGGGGCTGCCGTTCAGGTTAGTGGGGGACAGTTTTAGATACTTCGGGATACAGGTGGCGCGGGACTGGGGCCGTCTGCACAAGTTGAACTTATCTCGGTTGGTGGAGCAAATGAAGGTCGAATTCTGGCGGTGGGATGCGCTCCCACTGATACTAGCGGGGAGAGTGCAGACGGTTAAAATGACGATCCTCCCGAGATGCCTGTTCGTATTCCAGAGTCTCCCCATTTTCATTCCGCGGTCTTTTTCAAGAAGGTCAATAAAATTATTATGGGATTTGTGTGGTCGGGAAAGTCCCCGCGGGTGAGGAGCTTGATGCTCGAGAGGAACTGAGGGGAAGGGGGGCTGGCACTGCCAAACTTTAGCAATTACTACTGGGCGGCCAACATAGCTATGATAAGGAAGTGGATGGTGGGTGTGGGGTCGGTTTGGGGGCGGATGGAGGCCGCCTCGTGCAGGGGCACCAGTTTGGCAGCCCTGTTCACGGCGCCTCTGCCACTCCTGCCGGCCAGGTACTCCACCAGCCCTATAATGGTGACGACTTTGCGGATCTGGGGCCCATGGAGAAGGCATGTGGGGGAAGTGAGAGCATCAGTTTGGTCCCCATTTTGCGACAATCATTGGTTTGCCCCGGGGAATATGGGCGGTGGGTTCCGAACATGGCAGAGGGCTGGGATTGAGAGGATGGGGGATCTGTTCTTTGACGGGAGCTTCCCGAGCATGAGGGCGCTAGAGGAGAAATTTGGGCTGGCGAGAGGGAATGATTTCAGATACTTGCAGGAGCGGGCCTTTCTACGCAGCCAGATTCCATCCTTCCCGCACCTGCCACTTAGGGGGATCCAGGACAGGGTAGTGTCCAGTGGATGGGTGGGGGAGGAGAGGGTCTTGGATATATATAAAGAACTTATGGGGGCAGAGGAGACGCAGACTGAGGAGCTGAAGCTTAAGTGGGAAGAGGAATTCGGGGGTGAGATGGAAAAGGGCTTATGGGCGGAGGCATTGAGCAGGGTTAACGCGACTGCAACATGCGCCAGGCTCAGCCTGATCCAATTCAAGGTCGTCCACCGGGCCCGCATGACAGTGGCCCGGATGAGTAAATTCTTTAGACTGGAGGACAGGTGCGCCAGGTGTGCAGGAGGACCAGCGAACCATGTCCACATGTTCTAGGCATGTCCAGAACTCAGGGGGTACTGGCAGAGATTCGCGGACGTTATGTCCCGGGTACTGAAAACTGAGGTGATGATGAGTCCAGAGTTGGCAAGTTTTGGGTTTTCAGAGGACCCGGGAGTCCAGGAGGAGAGAGAGGCTGACGTTTTGGTCTTTGCTTCCCTGGTAGCCCGGCGCCGAATTCTACTGGCGTGGAGGGACTCAAAGCTCCCGAAGTCGGAGGCCTGGCTATCCGACATGGCGTGTTTCCTCGGTCTGGAGAAAATTAAGTTCGCTCTGAGGGGGTCACTGTCAGGGTTCGCCTGGAGGTGGCAACCATTTATCGACTTCTTTGCGGAAAATTAACCGTCAGCGGGGGGGCGGGAGGGGGGGTTAGGGTAACGTAGATTAGGGGGTTAGTGAGGCGGGTCCTTGTGGGAGGAGAGCTGTTTTTTTGCACTATGTTGATTGCTCTTTGCACACTGTTTTGTATTGTTGTTCTTTACTATGCCAAAAGCCTCAATAAAATTTAAAAAAAAGAAAGGCCTGGGTGGGACAGACGTATCACTCATGTTACGGGGTGAGGGCTAGGGGATTAACCATACTGAGCAGTAAGAGGATGAAGTTTACAGCGACAAAGATGGTTACGAACCAAGGGAGCCGGTACATCATGGTCAGCGCTGTCCTAGAGGATGTGTATGCGTCCAACTGGGACGACACAGACTTCATAAAAAAGACCGTGGCGGACGCCCCGACATTGACACACACCGACTGATTATTGGGGGCGACTTCAACAAGACCCACTGATGGACCGATCAAACCCCAGATCAGGATAAAGGACAGGCATGGCTAGAGATCTGGGGCATTCATGGAGCAGATGGGGGCGGTGGACCCATGGGGATTTCTACACCCCGGCGAGAAGGTTATTTTCACTGGTGCACAAAGCATACTCGAGAATAAACTTCTTTGCAGTGGGGAAAGCGGTGCTTCCAGGAATAGTAAGGGCGGAATACTCCACGATAGTTATCTACGACCATGCTCCACACTACATGGATGTGAGGTTGGAGACATGGACATGGACCTTGTGGCCGATAAGATCTTCTGCCAAAAAATATCACAGGCCATAGGCGAGTACGTTAGTAACAACCAAAACGGAGAAATCTCACCTTCCACGTTCTGGGAGGCACTGAAGGTTGTGATTAGTGGAAAGATTATAGCCTACAAGGCAATAAAGACAAGGGAAGAGAGGGCGGCCAGGCAACAACTGATCTACTCCATCCTGGAGGTCGACAGAAAATACTCCCAGGCCCTGACCATTGAGCTGCTGGCGGAGAGGAAAAAGCTACAAATGGACTTTAACTTGCTATCCACCAGGAAAGCAGTGCACCAACTCCGTCAGACATGGGGGACCTTCACACGATAAAAGGCAGGCCGTATACTGGCTCACCAGCTGAGAAAGCAGGCAGCCATGAGAGAGATAGAATAGCAGAGCAGACTGGTAACCGAGCAAAAAGAGGTCAACTGAGAGTTTGAGACCTTCTACCGAGGGCTGCACACCTCCAAGCCCCCTGACACGGGGGTGTGGGGATGAAAAGGTTTCTCGATGGACTGGACATGCCAGTCATGGGGGATGATAGGTGGGGGGGGGGGGGGGGGGGATTGGAAGCATTACTAGGACTGGGAGAGGTCATGGAGATCATCAGCTCCATGCAGGCGGGGAAGGCGCTGGGACCCGAGGGGTTACCGGGGACATCTATACAAACTTTGCACCAACCCTGGCCCCACACCTAAGGCACATGTTCGTAGAGGGCACCCTGCCTCCAATGCTAACACAGACCACAATATCGCTGATATCCAAAAGAAGACAAAGACCCGACAGAATGCGGACCGTAAAGATCCATTTCGCTGCTTAATGTAGACGTGAAGGTACTCACGAAAGTCCTGGTCAACTTGAGAACTAGGTACCGGAGGTGGTCGCAGAGGACCAGATGGACTTTGTTAAAGGTAGACAGCTAACATCGAACATCAGGCGGCTGCTGAATGTTATAATGACCTCATCCGGGAGAGAACACCAGAGGTGATCGTCTCCCTGGATGCAGAAAAGGCCTTCGACAGAGTCGAATGGAAGTACCTCTTTGAGGGGCTGGAGCGGTTGGAGCTAGGAGCGGGGTTCACTGCGTGGGTGAAACTCCTGTACAACGCCCCCAAAGCGAGCGAAAGGACCAACACCACCAGCTCTGAATATTTCCAGCTGCGCAGAGTCACTCGGCAGGGATGCCCATTGTCCCCGTTCCTGTTCGCCCTGGTAATACGAGAACCCCTGGTGATCGCTCTGCAAGAGACAAAAAGTTGGAAGGGCATCCGAAGAGAGGGCAGAGTTTCACTTTATGCGGATGACCTGCTCTTCTTCCTCTCGGACCCACAGATCGGCCTGAAAGCAATCAATAATAATAATCGCTTATTGTCACAAGTAGGCTTCAATTAAGTTACTATGAAAGCCCCTAATCGCCACATTCCGGCGCCTGTTCGGGTAGGCCAGTACGGGAATTGAACCCGCGCTGCTGGCATTGTTCTGCATTACAAGCCAGCTATTTAGCCCACTGTGCTAAACCAGCCCCAATCATGAAGCTCCTGGAAGGGTTCGGAGTTTTCTCGGGTTACAAACTCAACTAGGACAAGAGCGAGGCATTCCCGGTGAACCCGAATGGGGGAGGGACAGAGCTTGAGGGACTCCCATTCAAACTAGTCCGAAACAAATTCCGCTATCTGGGGATCCAGATAGTCCATGACTAGACACGGATCCACAAGTGGAATCTGTCCAGACTGGCGGAGGAAGTTGAATAGGACCTACAGAGATGGGATGCAGGCCCGCTTTTGTTGGCAGGAAGGGTGCAGGCCCTCAAGATGAATGTACCGCCGAGGTTCCTCTTCCTGCTTATATCCATACCGATCTTCATCCCCAAGGCCTTTTTCCATAAGGGAGACAAAATGATCATCGCGTTTGTGTGTGTGTGGGGGGCGGGATAAGAATCCAAGGATCCCTAGGTCGACTCGGCAAAGGAGAATAAATATGGGTGGTCTGGCCCTGCCGAATCTACAATATTACCACTGGGCAGCCACAGCCGAGAGGGTGAGAGGATGGATACGAGAACCCATGGGTGAGGTTGGAGGAGTCCTCTTGCAAACTTAAAGGCTCTGTGCCTTAATGCACGGAGCATTTGCAATAAAGTGGATGAATTAATCACGCAGATAGATAGAAAAGTGTATGATATAATTGGGATTACAGAGACATGGCTGCAGGGTGAACAGGGATGGGAACTGAATGTCCCAGGGTTCTCAGTATTTAGGAAGGACAGGCATAAAAGAAAAGGTGGTGGTGTGGCACTGCTGGTTAAAGAGGAAGTTAACACAATAGTGAGAAAGGATATTAGCTCTGACAATGTGGAATCTGTATGGGTAGAGTTGAGAAATACCAAGGGGCAAAAAACATTTGTGGGTGTCATATATAGACCCCCAACTGCAGTGGTGAGGTTGGGAATGTGGAGGTGCCGGCGTAAGACTGGGGTGAGCACAGTAAGAAGTCATACAACACCAGGTTAAAGCCCAACAGGCTTGACTTGTCCAAACCTGTTGGACTTTAACCTGGTGTTGTAAGACTTCTTACTGAAGTTGGGAATGGCATTAAACACAAAATTAGAGATGCATGTAATAAGGGAAAATCGGTGATCATGGGTGATTTTAATCTTCACATTGATTGGACAAATCAAATTAGCCACAATGCCGTAGAGAAGGAATTCCTGGAGTGTACATAGAACATAGAACATAGAACAATACAGCGCAGTACAGGCCCTTCGGCCCACGATGTTGCACCGAAACAAAAGCCATCCAACCTACACTATGCCATTATCATCCATATGTTTATCCAATAAACTTTTAAATGCCCTCAATGTTGGCGAGTTCACCACTGTAGCAGGTAGGGCATTCCACGGCCTCACTACTCTTTGCGTAAAGAACCTACCTCTGACCTCTGTCCTATATCTATTACCCCTCAGTTTAAAGTTATGTCCCCTCGTGCCAGCCATATCCATCCGCGGGAGAAGGCTCTCACTGTCCACCCTATCCAACCCCCTGATCATTTTGTATGCCTCTATTAAGTCTCCTCTTAACCTTCTTCTCTCCAACGAAAACAACCTCAAGTCCATCAGCCTTTCCTCATAAGATTTTCCCTCCATACCAGGCAACATCCTGGTAAATCTCCTCTGCACCCGCTCCAAAGCCTCCACGTCCTTCCTATAATGCGGTGACCAGAACTGTACGCAATACTCCAAATGCGGCCGTACCAGAGTTCATCCGCAGAGTACAGCTGCAACATGACCTCCCGACTCCGGAACTCAATCCCTCTACCAATAAAGGCCAACACTCCATAGGCCTTCTTCACAACCCTATCAACCTGGGTGGCAACTTTCAGGGATCTAT
Source organism: Scyliorhinus torazame (assembly GCF_047496885.1). NCBI lineage: Eukaryota > Metazoa > Chordata > Chondrichthyes > Carcharhiniformes > Scyliorhinidae > Scyliorhinus > Scyliorhinus torazame. The sequence continues at coordinate 291,637,624 of NC_092708.1, forward strand.
GTACATGGACACCTAGATCCCTCTGCTCATCCACACTTTCAAGAACTTTACCATTAGCCAAATATTCCGCATTCCTGTTATTCCTTCCAAAGTGAATCACCTCACACTTCTCTACATTAAATTCCATTTGCCACCTCTCGGCCCAGCTCTGCAGCTTATCTATATCCCTCTGTAATCTGCTACATCCTTCCACACTATCGACAACATGGGATAGTTTTCTTGACCAATATGTGGAGGAACCAACTAGAGAGCAGGCCATCTTAGACTGGGTACTGTGAAATGAGAAGGGAATTATTGCCAATCTGGCAGTACGAGACCCCTTGGGAATGAGCGGCCATAACATGATAGAATTTTTTATCAAGATGGAGAGTGAAGTAGTTGATTCGGAGACTAGGGTGCTGAATCTTAATGAAGATATGAGGCGTGAGTTGGCCTTGATAGATTGGGGAGAGTTACTTAAAGGGATGACAGTGGATAGACAATGGCAAACATTCAAGGAATGTATGGGGGAACTACAGCAACTGTTCATTCCTGCCTGGCTGAAAAGCAAAAGGGTGTAAGAGAGCCAATCCTTGGCTTACAAAGGAAATTAGAAATAGTTTCCGATACAAGGAAGAAGCACACAGATTGGCCAAGAAAAATAATAGGTCTGAGGATTGGGAGCAGTTTAGAATTCATCAAAGAAGGATGAAGGGATTGATTAAGAAGGGGAAAGTACAGTATGAAAGGAAGCTTGCAGGGAACATAAAGACTGACACGAAGAGTTTCTACAGATATGTGAAGAGAAAGAGATTGGTAAAGAGAAATGTAGGCCCCCTACAGACAGAAACAGGGGAATGCATAATAAGGGACGAAGAAATGGCTGAGCAATTGAATACATACTTTGGTTCTGTCTTCACAAAAGAGGACACAAATCAGATACCAGAAATACTGGAAAATGAAAGGTTTAGTGAGAGGGAAGAACTGAGGGAGATCAACATTAGTAGAGAAATGGTGCTGGGAAAACTGATGGGATTGAAGGTGGATAAACCCCCAGGGCCTGAAAATCTGCATCCCAGAGTGCTTAAGGAGGTGGCTCTGGAAATAGTGGATGCATTGGTGGTCATCTTCCGGGATTCTATAGACTCTGGAACTGTCCCTGCAGATTGGCAGGTAGCTCACGTCACTCCGATATTCAAAAAGGGAGGTAGAGAGAAAGCAGGGAATTATAGACCAGTAAGCCTAACATTGGTAGTGGGGGAAATGCTTGAATCCATTGTCAAGGACTTTATAGCGGAACATTTAGAAAGCAGTGGCAGGATCAGTCAGAGTCAGCATGGATTTATGAAGGGAAAATCATGCTTGACAAATCTGTTGGAATTCTTTGAAGATGTAACTAGTACAGTTGACAAGGGGGAGCCAGTCGATGTGGTATATTTGGACTTTCAGAAGGCGCGTGACAAAGTCCCGCATATTGTGTAAAATTAAAGCGCATGGGATTGGGGAATATGTATTGAGGTGGATAAAAAAATTGGTTGGCAGAGAGGAAACAAAGAGTAGGGATTAATGGGTCCTTTTCAAATTAGCAGGCAGTAACCAGTGGGGTACCACAGGGATCGGTGCTGGGACCCAAGCTATTCATAATATATATTAATGATTTGGATGAGGGAACAAAATGTAACATCTCAAAGTTTGCAGCTGATACCAAGTTTGGTGGGAGGGTGAATTGTGATGAGGATGCAGGGATCCTACAGCAAGATCTGGACAGATTGGGCGAGTGGGAAAATCAATGGCAGATGCAATATAATTTGGATAAGTGTGAGGTTATTCACTTTGGAAGCAAATACTGGAAGGCAGATAACTACCTGAATGGTTATAAATTGGGAGGGGGAGTGTGCAGCGGGACCTGGGTGTCCTTGTGCACCAGTTGCTGAAGGTAAGCATGCAGGTGGAGCAGATGGTAAAGAAAGCTAATGGTATGTTGGCCTTCATTGCGAGAGGTTTCGAGTATAGAAGCAGGAATGTGTTGCTGCAATTATGCAGGGCCTTGATGAGGCCACACCTGGAGTATTGTGTGCAGTTTTGGTCTCCTTCTCTGAGGAAGGATTTCCTCCTCTCGCGGGAATGCAGCGAAGGTTTACCAGACTGACTCCAAGGATGGCGGGACTGTCATTTATGGAGAGATTGACGAGGTTGGGATTAGTCTCACTGGAGTTCAGAAGAATGAGGGGGGATCTCATAGAGACTCATAAATTTCTAACAGGACTAGACAAGGTAGATGCAGGGAAGATGTTACCAAAGATAGGTGTGTCCAGAACCAGGGGTCAAAGCCTGAGGATTCAGGGTGAACCATTTCGGACAGAGATAAGGAGACACTTCTTCACACAAAGAGTGGTCAGCCTGTGGAATTCATTACCACAGGAAGTAGTTGATGCTAAAACTTTGAATATATTCAAGAGGCGGCTGGATATAACACTTGGGGAGAATGGGATCAAAGGCTATGGGGAGAAAGCAGGATTATGCTATTGAGTTGGATGATCAGCCATGATCGTGATGAATGGTGGAGCAGGCTCCAAGGGCCGAAAGGCTTCCTCCTGCTCCTATCTTCTATGTATATGTATCTATGTAAGGAAACAATCCTCCGGGCCCTCGACATGACAGCAGCACCCCTCCCCTACCGAAAAAGTGCATCCTACTGCTAGTAGTCACACTGAAGACATGGAACCAAATGAGGCAGCATCTCAGTCTAACCGAGATGTACCCCATGGCCCCCATCTGCGGCAACCACAAATTTCCACCAGCCATGCTCGATGTTACCTTCAAAAAATGGAGACAGGAAGGGGGGACGCGAGCAGTCAGGGACTTTTATATAGGGGACCGACTCGTGACCTTGGGTGAACTGACGGAAGACCTGGAGCTACCGATAGGACAGGAACTCAGGCACCTCCAAATTAAACACTTTCTCTGCAAGGAGACGCAAGATACCCCAGGGCCCCGAGAGACACACTACTAGAGGAACTAATAAACACGGACAGTAAGGAGGGGGAGGGGGGAACATCTATGGACTGTTACTGGATAGGGCAAGACTACCACTGGATGAAGCCAGACTAAAATGGGAGGATGAATTGGGGACGGAAGTGGTTTGGGGACTCTGTAGCGAAGCACTCAGTAGGGCCAACCCCACCTCCTCCTGCGCTAGGCTAAGCCTCATGCAGTTTAAAATTTGGTGCCTTTGTCAGGTTTGCAAATATGCATGTCTGGGTTCGCCTTGAGGCCTTGCAAAGCCACCAGACATACATGTCGCATGTGGAAATTAGACAGGTCATTACTTATTGACCCAGGTCTTCCAGTCTCCGGATAGTCAGACACCCAGATCCCTTTCTACATCCACGCTTCCCAATATATCACCATTTAGATAATGCTCTTCCTTTCTGCTTTTCACTATGAAGTGTACAACTTCATATTTATTCCCGTACCAGCCTCCCCGAACAGGCGCCGGAATGTGGCGACTAGGGGCTTTTCACAGTAACTTCATTGAAGTCTACTTGTGACAATAAGCGATTTTCATTTCATTTAGCAGTATTGTACTGCACCTGCCATGTGTTTGCCCACTCACACAGCTTGTCTAAATACCTTGAAGCCTCCTTCTCACAACTCACAATTCCGCTCAGTTTTGTGTTGTCAGCAAACTGAAAAACGCTACATTTGGTCGCCTCATCCAAGTCATTTATATATAGCGTGAACAGTTGGGGCCCAAAGCACTGATCCCTGCTGTACCCCACTCTCTGTTTCCTGTCTGTTAACCGATTTTCGATCCATGTCTATACCTTATCCCAGATCCCATGTGCTTTAGTTTTGGCCACTAACATCTTATGAGGGACCTTATAAAAAACTTTCTGAAAGTCCAAATACATCACATCCACTGGTTCTCCCTTATCTATTCTACTAGTTACATCCACAAAAAACTCCAGTAGATTTGTTAATCATGATTTGCCTTTCATAAACCCATGCTGACTTTGTCAAATACCATTACTGCTTTCCATGTCTTGTTATCATGTCTTTTATAACAGGTTCTAGCAACCTCCCTACTACTGATGTCAGGCTGTAATTCTACCCTTTTTTCTCTGCCGGTGGCATAGTGGTATTGTCACTGGACTAGTAATCCAGAGACCCAAGGTAAGGGCAGCATGGTAACACAAGTGGTTAGCACTGTGGCTTCACAGCGCCAGGTTCAATTCCCTGTTGGGTCACTGTCTGTGCGGAGTCTGCACGTTCACCCCGTGTCTGCGCGGGTTTCCTCCAGTTGCTTCGGTTTCCTCCCATAGTCCAAAGACGTGCAGGTTAAGTGGATTGGCCATGATAAATTGCCTTTAGTGATTAAAAAGGTTAGGAGGGGTTATTGGGTCACGGGGATAGGGTGGAAGTGAGGGCTTAAGTGGGTCAGTGCAGACTTGATGGGGCAAATGGCCTCCTTCTGCACTGTATGTTCTATGTTCTATGATCTGGGTTTGAATCCCACCACATTGTGCTGTGTGAAACTACCACCATGCTAAATGGGATAGACTTTGAATAGATCTAGCAACTCAAGACTGGGCATCCTTGAGGTGCTGTGGGCCATCAGCAGCAGCAGAATTTACTCAACCCAATCTGCAACCTCATGGCGTGGCATATCCCCCATCTACCATTACCACCAAGCCAGGGGAACAACCATGGTTCAATGACGAGTGCAAGAGAGAATGCCAGGAACAACACCAGGCATACCTAAAAATGAGGTGTCAACTATCCGTTTTGATATTACTAGCTCCCTCTCTTTTTTTTTACTCATTCTTTCCTGGTTCTAAAAATCTGCCCAATTTTCTGACCTACAGTAATCTTCACACGATTATTAAGTGCTTCTTTCAAGTCGATATTATTTTTAACATATGAAATGACAACACAAATATAAATAAATATGTATGATCTGATACCATTATAAAGACATGGCTGCGAGGGCAGCATGGTGGCACAGTGAGTTAGCCCCGTTGTCTCACGGTGCCGAGGTCCCAGGTACTCTAAGTTTATAAAATAAATAAATAAAGACATGGCTGCAGTATGACAAAGACTCGGACCTGAATATTCAAGGATGGCTGACATTTAAGAAAGACAGGAAGCTTGGAAAAGGTGGAAGGGTAGTTCTGTTAATCAAGACAGACATTGATACAACAGAGAGAGATGACCTTAGTTTTGGTACAGGTGAGAAATAGCAAAGGTAAGAATTTACTTGTGGAAGTGGCTTATAGATCCCCTAACAGTAGCCACACTGCAGGACAGACTATGCATGAGAGGGGCGGCACAGTAGCGCAGTGGTTAGCACTGCTGTCTCACGGTGCCGAGGACCCCGGTTCAATCCCAGCTCCAGGTCACTGTCCGAGTGGAGTTTGCACATTCTCCCTGTGTCTGTGTGGATCTCACCCCCATAACCCAAAGTTGTGAAGGGTAAGTGGATTGGCCAGGCTAAATTGCCCCTTAATTGGAAAAAAATGAATTGGGTACTTCAGCTTTATATTAAAAAAAAGAATATGCATGAGAAAGCTATGGTGATAATCATGGGTGATTTTAATTTACATATAAGTTGGATGAATCAGGTTGGTAAAGGTAGCCTGGATGATGAGTTCATAGAGTTTTATCTAGCCAGTTTCTTAGATCAGCATGTTTTGGATCCAACCAGAGAGCTGGCTGTACTAGATCTGGTAATATGCAATGAGACGGGATTAATTAATTACCTCACATTACCTAGCTTAGAGTGATTATAATATGATTGAATTTCTATATTCAGTCTGAGAGAGAGAGGGGAGTGGATCCATGACAAGTGTTCTAAACTTAAATAAGGACATTATGAGGGCATGACAGGGCTGGCTGAAGTGAGCTAGGAAATTAGGTTCAGGGATAGATTAGTAAAGATGTAAATCTTTAGTAAATCTACAGGAGATATTTCAGAATATTCCAAAAAACAATTCTAGTGGAATGGAAAGATTAAGGGAAGGACATCCATGGCTCACTATGGAACTCAAAGATAGTTATCAAATTGAAAGAAAAAGTATATAATTCCACAAACATTGCTGGTGGAAGAGAACATAAAAAATAGCAAAGAATGACTAAAAGATGAATAAGGATGAAAAAATTAGAGTGCAAGAGAAAGCTAGCTACAAATATGAAAACAGATAGTAAGAGATTCTACAAGTATTTAAGAAGAAAAAGAATAAATAAAGTCAATGTTGGTCCTTCTAGAATCTCGTGAATTAATAATGAAAAGTAAGGAAATGGACGATTCACTGAAGAGACATTCTCTGTCTGTCTTCACTGTAGAGAATGCAAATAACACCCCAGAAATAAGTGTGAATCAGGAGGTGAAAGGGAGGTAGGAACTTAAAACAATGACAGAGAAAGTGTACTGAGAAAATTATTCGAACTACAGACTGACAAGTCCCCAGGTCCTAGTGGACTTCATTCTAGGATCTTAAAAGAAGTGGCTGCTGAGATAGAAGATGCATTAATTTTATCTAGGCGAGCACCTTAGTGTGATACATGGGTAGGAATTACACAGCAAGGATTTATAGAGACCTCTCATGCCTTTTCCTTCTCGGTCACATGTTTGGGAAATGCTGCCAAAGGAGTACCTTTTAAGGACCTTCTAAACACAACTTGGAGAACCTTGATGCATGCATGATAGAGCATAGAGAGAAAAGGATGTCAGGATGCAAAGAGGTAATTGCGCTTGTGTGGAATATTGACATTGACCAATGTCAATGCCTGTTTCTCTGCTGTAAAATGTTGATCCCAATTTGTTTTCCCCAAGTTTTATTTGTCAAAATTGAACATTGCATATTTTTGAGAGTCATCCCACAAATGATTTTTAACTGGAGTTGGAATGAAAGGAGATTGACATTGAGATTTTGAGGTGTGTTGCTGCTGCCACCCGGAGGTTAATGATGACATGAACAGCAAATGTTGGTAATCTATATTATCCAGGATCTGATTGTAGAAAGTTTTACAGTAACTGTAATAACCTGTACATGACACATCCAATTGAAGATGATTGTTTCCCTGTGCTCATTGGGAGAGTGGGATAGCTTACGAGCACTGGGATAAAAGGTCAGCCAGCATGAGGCTGACTAGAAACGAGCGAGGACCCGATAAACTGTAGCCTTGCCTCATGAATATAACGTTGCGTTAATAAATGTCTCGACAACTCGCCTTGGATTCCCTGTGCCTTTATTAAAATAGCATAACCCTGTACAATGGTGAATACTGTAGTCTTTTACTCTCCTTTCATTGTTCGTGAAAAATTACATTACTGTTAAGACTTGTGATATAAAAGTCAAATAATATTGAAACATAATGTAGTTTGAAGAAAACAACATTAGATTGAGCTAAAGTAAACTTAATTTCACAAACTGGTCATCTGAAATTAGTTTGTCCACTTGATAAAAGTCACTGTCTTTTCAGACGTTTTATAGCAGTGATGTTATATAAAGTACATTCAGTTTTATCGTTCTTGCACCAGAGGAGGCATTAGATAGCTGTCAGCTGGCTAATACAACTGAGAACCAGACTAAGAATAGAAGGTACAGAGGGAGAGTGCAAAAGCAAATGGGAGGAGACTGACAGCTATAGAATCCATAGAATCCCTACAGTGCAGAAGGAGGCTATTCGGCCCATTAAGACTGCACCAACCCTCTGAAAGAGCAACCTACCTAGGCCCACTCCCCTGCCCTATCCCTGTAACCCCACCTAACCTGCACATCTTTGTGACACTACAGGCAAGGTATCATGGCCAATCCACCTAACCTGCACATCTTTGGACTGTGGGAGGAAACCGGAGCACCCGGAGGAAACCCATGCAGATAAGGAAGAATGTTCAAACCCACAATGCCATCCAAGGCTGGAATTGAACCTGGGTCCCTGCCACTGTGAAGCAGCAGTGCTAACCACTGTGCCACCCTGCCGCTTACATAAAAGGAATCCCAAATATTCAATAGGTATTGAAATAGTAAAAGGGTGGTAACAGGAGGAGATTAGGGACTAAATATGAATTTACACATGGCGGCAGGGACATTGCTGATTAACTTTGCATCTGTCAAGACAGCATGGTGACACAGTGGTTAGCATTGCTGCCTCACGGCGCCGAGGTCCCAGGTTCGATCCCGGCCCCAGGTCACTGTCCGTGTGGAGTTTGCACATTCTCCCCGTGTGTGCGTGGGTTTCGCCCCCACAACCCAACAATGTACGCTAAATTGCCCCTTAATTGGAAAAAGTTAATTGGGTATTCTTTTTTTATATAAATGTTTTTATTGGGTTTTTGAACAAAGTATATTTACTGTTATGTACACAGAATAAGAAATATATATATGTACACATATAGAAGAGAAGGGCACACCCAAACATTAAAAAAAAAGAAAAAAAAGTAATAATAAAAAATAAAATAAAAAATAAAATAGAATAACTGGGAGGGTATTGTGCACCAGCTCAACAGCAGCAACTCTGTACAACTGACAAAATTATTTACAACACATAAGTAGGCGACTGTTTGTGGGGGGAGGGAGGGGGGGGGGGGGGGGTGGAGACTGGGGAGGTAAATATACATTTGGGTGCCGGAGAACCAATTACAGTGAGCAATACTCTAATGGGTTTGGTATTGGTGTTGTCACTTGCTTCTCCTGGATGGATCTCGCTGCCGTTGTCGTCTCGCGCTCACCTCTGCTTCAGCCGTTCCTCCCGTCTTTCACCTGTATTCCTCTTGTTCTCTGTTCCTGGAGATGCCAAGTTTATTATCGTATCCCGTGCCCTCCTTCCGGCTGTCATTTCCCTGCCTCCCCCCCCCCCCACCTCCCTGGTTCTCCTCACTTGTTCCCTGTCGCTTCCCCCCCCCCCCCCCCCCCTCCCCCCCTCCTGTTGTTCGCCTTTCTTTCCTCTTAGGTTTAGCTGTTCCCCCCTCCCCTCTCCCGGTCTATCTCTCCCTCTCATGCTTTGGCTACTTTCCCCTGATTCTTGGCTACCTGGCTATTCTTCTGCTTGTTTGTTGGCCACAAACAGGTCTCGGAACAATTGGGTGAATGGCTCCCACGTTCTGTGGAAGCCGTCGTCTGACCCCCGGATGGTGAATTTGATTTTCTCCATTTGGAGAGATTCCGAGAGGCCGGACAGCCAGTCTGCAGCTTTGGGTGGTGCTGCTGACCACCAGCTGAACAGGATTCTACGGCGGGCGATCAGGGAGGCAAAGGCAAGGGCGTCCGCCCTCCTCCCCATGAATAGATCTGGCTGGTCTGAAACCCCGAAGACCGCCACTTTCGGGCATGACCCACCCTCACCCCCACCACCTTGGACATTGCCTCGAAGAAGGCTGTCCAGTACCCTGCAAGTCTGGGGCAGGACCAGAACATGTGGCCGCGGTTGGCCGGGCCTCCTTGGCACCGTTCACATCTATCCTCCACCTCCGGGAAGAACCTACTCATACAGGTTCTTGTTAAGTGGGCTCTATGTACCACTTTTAGCTGCGTCAGGCTGAACCTTGTGCACGTGGATGTGGAGTTGCCCCTATGCAGTGCTTCGCTCCAGAGTCCCCACCCTATTTCAATCCCCAGGTCCGCCTCCCATTTCATTCTTGATGCGTCCAGTACGGTGTCAGCCCCTTCTACCAGTCGGTCATACGTGTCGCTACAGTTTCCTTTCTCGAGTATGCTTGCGTCCAGTAACTCTTCCAGTAATGTCTGTCGTGGCGGCTGTGGGTACGTCCTTGTCTCCTTTCGTAGGAAGTTTTTGAGTTGTAGATACCTTAGCTCGTTCCCCCTGGCTAGCTGGAATTTCTCTGTCAGTTCGTCCAGTGTTGCGATCCTGCCGTCGGTGTATAGGTCCCTGACTGTCAGTGTCCCTCCGTCCTGTCCCCATCTTTTGAGTCAGTCAGTGCTGATGTGAACCTATGGTTGTTGCAGATGGGAGCTTTGTCAGACATTTTGGTCAGGCCAAATTGCTGCTGTAGTTGGTTCCAGGACTGGAGGGTGGCTATCACCACCGGGCTGCTGGAGTGTTTTTTGGGTGGGGATGGGAGTGCCGCCATGGCGAGGGCCCAGAGGGAGGTCCCCCTGCAGGAGGCCTCTTACGTGCACACCCGCTCGGCTTCTGGCTCCTTGATCCACCCCTTATTCGCTCGCCCGCCCAGTGAGTTGTAGGTTTGGGAGGGCTAGCCCCGCCCTGGATTTTGTTTTTTGTAGGACCTACTTTGGGATCATAGCATTCTTCCCCCCGCCCATACGAACGCCATGATTAGTTTGTCCAGTGCTTTGAAAAAGGCCTTGGGGATGGAGATCGGAATGGATCTAAGTAGGAAGAAGTACCTGGGCAGTACGTTCACTTTGATCGTCTGGACTCTCCCCGCGAGGGAGAGTGGGAGTGTGTTCCATCTTTGCAGGTCTTTTTCACTTCCTCCGTCAGACTGGTCAGGTTCCATTTGTGAACCCCCTCCAGTCATGGGCTATTGGATCCCCAGGTAGCGGAATTTGTGTTGGGCTTGTTTAAATGGCAGGCCCGTTAGTGCTGCCCCACCTACTTGTGGGTGTACCGGGAAGATCTTGCTTTTGCTCATGTTGAGTTTGTAGCCCGAGAAGGCGCCAAACTCTTTCAGGAGCGCGATGATTCCGTCCACACTGCTATGTGGGTCCGAAATGTAGAGGAGCAGGTCACTGCACAGAGTGAGATTCTGTGCTCTCTGCCGCCCCTTCGGATCCCCCTCCAGCTTTTTGCTGCTCTGAGTGGTTGCTAGTGTTTTGATCGCTGGAGCGAGCAGCAGCGGAGACAGTGGGCATCCTTGACTGGTGCCCCTGTGCAGCTGGAAGTATCGGGAGTTGGTGTTGTTGGTCCGTACTCTCGCCGTGGGAGCGTTGTATGGGAGCTTTACCCAGGAGATGACCTTGTTCCAAGCCCGAACCGCTCCAGTACCTCTATGAGGTTTTTCCATTCGACTCTGTCGAAGGCCTTTTCTGTGTCTCGGGAGACGATCACCTCTGGTGTTCTCTCCCCGGAGGGGGTCATTATCACGTTCAGCAGGCGCCTGATGTTCGAGGTAAGCTGTCTACCTTTGACAAAGCCTGTCTGGTCCTCTGCGACCACCTCTGGTACACAGTCTTCTAGCCTCTTGGCTAGGATTTTGGCCAGTATTTTGGCATCTGCGTTCAGCAGTGAGATGGGTCTGTATGACCCACATTCCGTTGGGTCTTTATCTTTCTAAGGTATCATCGAGATTGAGGCCTGTGCTAGCGTGGGTGGCAGTGTGACCCTAGCTAGCGAGTCTGTGAACATCTGCCGCAGGTGCGGGGCCAGTGCTGTCGCAAATTTTTTGTAGATGTCTGCCGGGAAACCGTTTGGTCCCGGCGCCTTCCCCACCTGCATGGAGCTTATGCTGTCCATGATCTCTCCCAGTGCTAGTGGTGCTTCCTTGCCCCGTTTTCTGCCCTCCCCCACGACTGGAATGTCCAGTCTATCAAGGAACCGTTTCATCCCGGACTCCCCCATTGGGGACTCTGAGGTGTACAGCGCTTGGTAGAAGGCCTTGAAGGTTTTGTTGATCTTTTCTGGTTCTGTTTCTAATGTGCCTCTGGTATCCCTGATTTGTGCAATTTTTCTGGTGGCTGCCTGCTTTCTCAGCTGGTGTGCCAACAGGCGGCTGGCTTTGTCTCCGTGTTCGTATAGGGTCCACGTGCCTAGCAGAGTTGGTGCACTGCTTTCCTGGTGGAGAGCAGATCAAAGTTCCTCTCCACCAGGAGCTCGATGGTCGGGGCCTCGGAGTATTTACGGTCTACCTCTAGTACGGAGTCGACCAGTTGCTGCCGAGCCACCCTTTCCTCCCTATCTCTTCGCGCTTTCAAAGCGATGATTTCCCCTCTTAGTACGGCCTTTAGCGCTTCCCAGAACGTGGAGGGTGAGACCTCCCCGTTCTGTTGTTCTCCGTGAACTCTTTTCATTGAAGGCCTTGTCAGCTAGTAGGGCGACGTCCAACCTCCATGTTGGGCGTTGGGACCTACCCGTTTCCAGCCTCACGCCCATGTAGTGTGGAGCGTGGTCTGATATCACAATTGCGGAGTATTCCACTTTGTCTATCCCCGGAAGCACTGTTTTCCCCACCACAAAGAAGTCAATTCTGGTGTATACGTTGTGTACTGGGGAGAAGAAGGAGAACTCCTTCTCCCCTGGGTGGGTGAACCTCCAGGGGTCCACCGCTCCTATCTGCTCCATAAAGTGACCGAGTTCCCTTGCCATGCTTGAGGTTTTCCCCGTTTTGGGGTTTGATCTGTCAGTCGTTGGATCCTGTACACAGTTGAAGTCCCCCCCCCCCCATGATTAGCCGGTGCGTCGCTCTGTCAAGGATTTCTGCCATGATCTTCTTGATGAAGCTCGTGTCGTCCTAGTTGGGTGCGTGCACGTTAACTAGTACTACCGGTGCCCCATCCAGGGCCCCGCTGACCATGACGTACCATCCCCCTGGGTTTGTAACCTTCTTCGTCACCCTAAACATCGTCCTCTTGATGATCAGTATTGCCACCCCCCCTGGCCCTTGTCCCGTAGCAGGAATGGTAGGCTTGTCCCACCCAGCCCTTTCTTACCCGCATTCGGTCCTGTTCTCTCAGATGTGTCTCTTGGAGGAAGACTATGTCGGCCCTCATATGTCTTAGGTGGGTGAGGACTCTGGATCTTTTCACTGAGCCGTTGAGTCCCCTTATGTTCCAGGTGACTATCCTGGTGGGGGGCTTCTGTCCCCTCGCTCCTGTGGGATTAACCATACTTACCTGGCAGACGCGCCCCTGCCCTCCGGGGTTCCCCCTTGTTAGGGGGCCGTCCAGGATGGCTGCTGTCACTGCTCTCTCCATGCGGTCGGGTCCCTGCGCTCCGGGGTTTCCCTTTGTCCAGGGGGCACCCGACATGGCCGCCTACTTGTGTCCGCCACGTGGGTAGTCCCTGCACTCTGGGGTCTCCCTTCGCCCAGAGACCGTACCGGATGGGTGCTTGCAGCAATGTAGCACAATCAATCACTCACGAGGCGAGAAGAGATGAAGTCAATCGATGGCTTTATTACGCAGACTTGTTCCCCAGCAGCTCGGTTACAGAATGCGGCTGCTGGGAGAACCCGGGTTCTTATACTCCGCCTTACTGGGTGGAGCCAGCAGGCGGCAGATCCAATCAGGACCCAGTGTCTGTCCACCAATAGCCTCTCGGCATCACTGGGTACCGAACTACCCCTAATACATACTATCACATTCACCCCTTGTTAAAAAAGAACCCAGCAGGGTGGTGGGTTGCATGGTGGTAGGCGTTTCTAAAGTCGGTACTGGGATTCTATTAACACAGTGGCTATGCATCGCTATCAATGGTTAACTATTTACAATGCCGCTTTTACTGGGCTACTGAATTATTTACGGATCTTGCTTTGTCACGCAGATTCAATGAGTCGAGTGGGTGCCCTGGTCGTCCTTGTCGATCGTCTCAGCTCCGGTGGTGGTGCAAGCGCTGGCTCCGGCACTGTCGTCTCTGGGAGCGTCATGATGTTTGTTCCTGTTTCACTACTCCTGAGCGGGCACGGGAGGAGGACCGATCCGCCCGGGAAGGGAGCGGCTGTGGGGTGCCCGGCAGGAGGGAGGGGGTGATTGGTGTTGGGGGGGGGGGCGTGTGGGGAGCTCCGGCAGGCAGCAGGTCCCGCAGGGAGACCGTGACCTGTCGGCTGTCAGGGTATGCCACGTAGGCGTATTGAGGGTTCGCGTGGAGAAGATGAACCCTCTCGACCAACGGGCCCGATTTGTGCGCCCGCACATGCTTTCGGAGCAAGATGGGTCCTGGGGCTGCCAGCCAGGTCGGAAGTGACGTTCCGGAGGAGGACTTCCTAAGGAAGACAAGGAGGCGCTCGTGAGGTGTTTGATTAGTTGTGGTACACAGCAGCGACCGGATGGAGTGGAGGGCATCAGGGAGGACTTCCTGCCAACGGGAAACTGGGAGACTTCTGGACTGTAGGGCCAGTAGGACGGTCTTCCAGACCATACCGTTCTCCCTCTCTACCTGACCGTTCCCCCGGAGGTTGTAACTGGGCGTCCTGCTCGAGGCGATGCTCTTGCTGAGCAGGAATTGACGCAGTTCGTCGCTCATGAAGGAGGACCCCCTATCGCTATGGATGTAGGCGGGGAAACCGAACAGTGTAAAGATGGTGCAGAGGGCTTTCATGTCCGTGGCCGCGGTCATGTCGGGGCAGGGGATGGCGAAAGGGTAACGGGAGTATTCGTCAACCACGTTTAGGAAGTACGTGTTGCGATCGGTGGAGAGGTGAAGGCCTTTGAAGTCCAGACTGAGGCGCTCAAAGGGACGGGAAGCCTTTATCAGGTGCGCTCTATCTGGCCTGAAAAAGTGCGGATTGCACTCTGCGCACATTTGGCAGTTCCTGGTGGCTGTTCGGACCTCCTCAACGGAGTAGGGGAGGTTGCGGGTCTTCACAAAGTGGTAGAACCGAGTGACCCCCGGGTGGCAGAGGTCCTCGTGGAGGGCTTGGAGACGGTCCACTTGTGCGTTGGTACATGTGCCGCGGGATAGGGCATCGGACGGCTCGTTCAGCTTTCCGGGACGATACAAGATCTCATAGTTATATGTGGAGAGATTGATCCTCCACCGCAAGATCTTGTCGTTCTTGATCTTGCCCCGCTGCGCATTATCGACCATGAAGGCTACCGACCATTGGTCCGTAAGGAGAGAGAATCTCTTACCGGCCAGGTAATGCCTCCAATGCTGCACAGCTTCTACTATGGCTTGGGATTCCTTTTCCACTGAGGAGTGGCGGATTTCTGAAGCGTGGAGGGTCCGGGAGAAAAAGGCCACGGGTCTGCCCGCTTGGTTGAGAGTGGCCGCCAGAGCTCCATCGGATGCGTCGCTTTCGACTTGGAAGGGGAGGGACTCGTCGATTGCGTACATCGTGGCCTTTGCGATATCCGCTTTGATGCGGCTGAAGGCCTAGCAGGCCTCTGTCGACAGGGGGAAGGTAGTGGACTGAATTAAAGGGCGGGCCATGTCCGCGTAGTGGGGGACCCACTGGGCGTAATAAGAGAAGAAGCCCAGGCAGCGTTTCAGGGCTTTGGAGCAGTGGGGGAAGGGGAACTCCATAAGGGGGCGCATGCGTTCAGGGTCGGGGCCTATCACTCCATTACGCACCACGTAGCCAAGGATGGCTAGACGGTCGGTGCTAAACACGCATTTTTCCCTGTTGTAGGTGAGGTTCAGTGCGTTAGCGATCTGGAGGAATTTGCGGAGGTTGGCGTCGTGGTCCTGCTGGTCATTGCCGCAGATGGTGACGTTGTCGAGGTACGAGAACATGGCCCGCAAACCGTGCTGGTCAACCATTCGGTCCATCTCCCGTTGGAAGACCGAGTCTCCGTTAGTGACGCCGAATGGAACCCTTAAAAAGTGGTAGAGCCGCCCGTCTGCTTCGAAGGCAGTGTACTTGCGGTCGCTCGGGCGGATGGGGAGCTGATGATATGCGGACTTAAGGTCCACGGTGGAAAAGACCTTGTACTGTGCAATCCGATTGACCATGTCGGATGTGCGGGGAGAGGGTATGCACCTAGTTGCGTGTACCTATTGATGGTTTGACTATAGTCTACGACCATCTTCTGCTTCTCCCCGGTCTTTACAACTACTACCTGAGCTCTCCAGGGACTATTGCTGGCCTGGATTGTGCCTTCCTTCAGCAGCCGCTGGACTTCAGACCGGATAAATGTTCGGTCCTGGGCGCTGTACCGTCTGCTCCCAATGGCGACGGGTTCGCAAACAAGGAAGGCGGTTCAACCTTGAGGGTCGCGAGGCTGCAGATAGTAAGTGGGGGTATAGGGCCGCCAAATTGGAACGTTAAACTCTGAAGGTTACATTGAAAATCTAACCTTAGGAGAGTGGGAGCACAGAGGTGGGGGAGGACATAAAGTCAGTAATTCTTAAACTCTCTCCCCTGCACTGTTAGGTTCGCGATGCAGAACCCTTTGATTTCTACGGAATGGGACCCCGCTTCCAGAAACATCTTTTGGGTACTCGGGTGGATTGAAAGAAAACAGCGTCTTACCGTATCCGAATGGATAAAACTTTCCATGCTCCCAGAGTCGATCAGGCATGGCGTTTCGTACCCGTTAACCAGCACCATCGTCGTTACCGTTTGGAGCGTCCGGGGCCGCGACTGGTCCAGGGTCACCGAAGCCAGTCGTGATTGCTGCATCGGGGCGTTTTCTTCAGGCCCCGTGGAGCCGTCCAAGCTGGGGTCCTTGGCTGTCAGCCAAGATGGGGGCGTCCACGGATCGCACGCGATGGGGGGCGGACAAATTGGCCGCGTCCATGAATCGCACGTGGCCGGAGGGTCACAAGATGGCGGCGCCCATCCCCCCCGCATGGAGTCCGGGACCCAAAATGGCGGCGCCCGGTGGCCACACATGGATCGTTGGGGGGGGGGGTTGAGTCTGTGGTCCCAGTTCTCCCCCCGGAGATTGCGGCGACCCCCCGGGACTGGCACACCGCTGAATAACCACAACTTTTACAGATGGCCGAGCGGGCTGGGCAGCACTGCCGGGGGTGTTTCGACTGGCTGCAAAAATAGCAGCGGGGCCCCCCTGGGCCGTCTGGTGCTCTTGCCGTGCAGGCTTGTGGGGGGATGAGGGGTGCCGGGGAGTCAGTCGCGGCGGCGGTCCACGGAGCCCAAGGGGCTGCCACGCGGTCGGGGGCGTAAGCGCGGGCATTCTGCGAGGTCACATCGAGGGATGCCGCAAGGGCCCGTGCCTCCATGAGCCCGAGTGAGTCTCTCTCCAGCAGTTGCTGGCGAATTTGGGATGAGGTCATACCTGCTACGAAAGCATCCCTGATTAGGAGTTCCGTATGTTCGTTAGCCGTCACCGGTGGGCAGTTGCAGCTCCTTCCCAATATTAGCAGCGCACTGTAGAACTCGTCCAGCAATTCTCCGGGGATTTGCCGTCTCATCGCGAGTTGGTGGCGTGCGTTGACTTGGTTTACGGGCCGAGATGTAGACTCCTTTCAGCATGGTGAGCGCCGTTGGGAAATCCTCCGCGTCTTCGATGAGCGTGTAGATCTCCGGTCTCACCCTGGGATGCAGGACCTGCTTTTTCTGGTCTTCTGTAGGTCTGCCGGGGGCTGTTCGGAGGTTTCCCTCAAAGCACACTAGCCAGTGTTTAAACGTGGCCGCTGAGTTTGCTGCATGGGGGCTGATTCGCAGACACTCCGGGGCGATCCGGAGCTCCATAGTCCTTTAAAGTGTGCGATATAAATTGAAGCACAATCAATCACTCACGAGGCGAGAAGAGATGTAGTCAATCGATGGCTTTATTACGCAGACTTGTTCCCCAGCAGCTCGGTTGCAGAATGCGGCTGCTGGGAGAACCCGGGTTCTTATACTCCGTCTTACTGGATGGAGCCAGCAGGCGGCAGATCCAATCAGGACCCAGTGTCTGTCCACCAATAGCCTCTCGGCATCACTGGGTACTGTACTACCCCTAATACATACCACCACAAGCGAGTCCTTGTTTTGATCCCTTGGTTGTGGCACTTTGTAGTCCTATTGCTGTTCCTTTTCTAACCTTTATTGTCCTTCCTTCCCTGTGTCCCCCACCCCCGGTCTCTTCCTCCGTGTGTCTCCCTCACCCGGTCTTTCCCTTTCCCCCCCTTCCCCCCCCCCCCCTCCTGTATACCCCTCCTTTGTCCCTCTTTCCCCTGTTCCTATCCCTGCCTCTGTTAAGTGGTCCCCCCCACCCCCTGCCTGGTGCCTTCCCCCCTGTTGGGGGCGCGCTGCGGCCCTACTTTGTTTCTAGTGCGGTGGCTCCCCCTCTTGGGAGTTACCGTCTCCCTTCTCCCTTGCCCGGCCTCTGCGTTTTTCTGCCCGCTCTTCCCCCATCCTACCCTACACTCTTCTTGCTTGCTCTCCCTTCTTCGCTACTCTCGTTCCCTCGTGCTGGGGCCTGGTCTCCCACCTGAAGCGGTCCCTCGGGCAGTGGTTTGCTTTTTGTTCAGAGTGCGCTCGCCATGGCGGGGTTGGGGGCGGGGGATCCTGGCGTTGCCTCACCCCTCCCCCCCCCCCTGTCGGCGTGTTGTTGTCCCTTACCAGGGGCCCCTTATTTCTACCTTAGCTGCTGGTTTTCCAGCCCGTGTTCCTCGACAAACTCGTTTGCTTCGGCGGGGGCTAAGAAGTATTCTCTTTCGCTGGGTACAGCATTCCAAAACACACTTCGTTCAGGTGAAGAGCTGCTTTCGCTCTATTGAATTCGGCCCGTCTCCTGCGAGGTCTGCCCCAATGTCCTCGTAAATTCTAATGAAGTGTCCTTCCCATTTACAGGTTCTGTTTTTCCTGGCCCAGTGCAGGATTGTTTCCCTGTCTTGGTACCGGTGCAGTTTAGCTATAACTGCCCTCGGGTGATCCCTTACCTTGGGCTTTAGGCTCAGCAACCGGTGTGCTCTGTCCATTTCTGGTGGGTTGGGGAAAGTTTTCCTCCCCACTAAGTTGCCCAGCATCTCGGCCACGTATGCCGTGAGGTTTTTACCCTCGATCCCCTCTGGTAAGCCCACTATCTTGACATTTTGCCTTCTCGAGTGGTTTTCCTGATCGTCCACTCTGCCCTTCAGGCTCCCCTGTGTTGTGCCCAGTCTCGCCACCTCCTTCTCCAGGGCCGTGATCCGGTCGCTCATGTCAGTCGCGGCTTTCTCCAGCATCTTAATGGTGGCCTCTTGGGCTTCCAGTTGCTCCTCTTGGGCTTCCAGTTTCTCCTCTGCTCTGCCCAGGGCGTGCTGCACCTCCGCCAGGGCCTTGGCCATTGCTGCCTGCACTGCGGCCTCTATGCCTGCCCTAGCCTCTGCCTTGTTTTCCTGCTGATGTTGCCTCAGTGCCTTGGCAACGGCTGCCTTCCAGTTCTCCCCTGGCCCAGGGGGAAAATGCTCCTGTCTGCCCAGTTCTTTTTGTTGCGGCGAACCTTCCGTTCCGCTGCTTTGTGCGCTGATTCCCAACCTTTCCCCCCCTTTTTCCTTTTCCCCTCCCTTCTCCCCTTTACCACTTTTTAAAAATAAAATTCTCTTCAAGAGAATTTGTTTTTTTTTAAAAAGTGAAAAAGAAACGTGAAAAAAATTTCTTTCTCTTTAAAAGTTTTCTTTTCAAAGTTTTGTGGGGGTCGTCGGTCGTTCCTGGTGGCTCGGTCCCCGCTTTGATCCGGTCAGCCGCTTGTCCTGCCCTGCACTCTGCTGCCGTGCGTGGGGTTGGGGGGGGGGATGCGCCGGATCGCTCCGCTCCCGAGCGTCCAGTTCTCTCGCTCTAATGAGCGAGATCTTCACCACGAGGCTCTGCATAGTTTGGAACAGCCATGGTTATCGTGATCTTCAGCATCCAGTTGAATATCTTTACCTCTCCCCATGTCACCCACACCCTCCCCCCATAATTATTGACATCCCGAAATGCAATGTTTGACCTCCCACTTAATGTTGAATTTCCTTAACTTCCTGAGGAGTCTGCTCCCTGTGATGGTAGATCTGTACCCCTTCCCCCTGCTGAACCCTGGAATCTGTCTCTCCTTCCTCATCCCTTCCAAAAGCCTCCAAAGCCCCTTCACCTACCGTCATTGAATTCTACCTCTAACTCAAGCAGCTCCCACTGCCCCTTTAACCCTTACCATCCTTTCTTATCACTGATTCCCTGAGTATGCCCCTCAGCACTGTTCCATTGACTCTACAGACCCCTCCCTCTGAAATCCTTTCCCCTCTTATTCCCCATGCCCCTTCAAACCTGCACATCTCCCAATTCTGGTTGGGCCTCCATCTGCTTCGAGGACTTGCTGATGCAGCCGTAGTGGAATAGTCACCACTGAAGACGGAAGGAAGGACCAGGGTCAGTGTGACTTGCTATAGTGTCCATCTGTAAGGTTACTCAGCGACTTGGCAATGTATGTACCAAGGGGATGGTAAAGTATGTTCCAGTTTTTTTTTTTGTCCTTTAGAAAAACTTTCTTTTCTTCCGATATATATAAAGTGCTTTCATCTTTCAATAAATGTTTCTTTTTCCTCATTCTTCTCATTTTTATTTTAGCAATTATAATTGGCATATCATTATTATAATCATTATTCAATTTTCAATAAAATTGTTGTTTTGACACATTACATTTCATAGTCACTCATTCCTGTTATATCCGGGGAACGGCGCTGAAACTTTGTGAGATTCCGGCCGGATTTTCTGCTCCATTTCCATCAAGCGGGATTAGCGATGGGAGCAGAAAATCTTGCAAGATCTCCCAAATTTAACAAAAAAATGTATTTTATTACAAACATGTATCAAAACAGGTTACAGCGAACAAACACACAGGGAAACATACTTCCCAACAATCAACTAGACAGTCTGTACAGATTTTTCCCCTTTTTCACCCTTCCTCTCCCCTGCGCCGAACAGCCCCTCAAACACCCCCTACTTTTCCTCAAACACCCCTGAAGAGCCCCTTAACTCATACTTTATCTTCTCTAATCGCAGGAAGCCGTACAGGTCACTCAACCATGCCGCCAACTCTGGTGGCGATGCTGACCGTCATTCCAGCAAAATTCGTCGCCGTGCAATCAGAGAGGCGAAGGCCACGACATTGGCCTTCCTCCTCTCCATGAGCTCCGGTCTCTCTGAAACCTCAAATATGGCCACCAAAGGGTCCGGGTCGTCTCGCTCCTCCACTATCCTGGCTAAGACTGCGAACACTACCGCCCAGAATCTTCCCAATTTTTTGCAACCCCAAAACATGTGCACGTGATTCGCTGCCCACACCTTTCACACTCATCTGCTACCCCCTGAAAGAACCCACTCATTCTCGCCTGAGTCATATGCATCTTGTGCGCCACCTTAAACTGTATCAGGCTCATCCTTGCACATGAGGAGGTCCCGTTTACCCTACGCAGAGCCTCACTCCATACTCCCCAGTTGATCTCACCTCCCAACTCCGCTTTCCATTTCTCCTTGATCTTCACCACCCGCTCTGCTCCCTGCTCCCCCAGCCACTTGCATATATCCCCAATTCTTCACTCCCCTTCCACATCCGTGAGCAGCAGTCGCTCCAGCAGGGTGTATCCCGGCAACCTGGGGAACCCCCTCCAGACCTTTCGCGCAAAGTCCCTAACCTGCATATACCTGAACTCACTACCCCTCGGCAGCTCTACCCCCTCCCTGAGTTCCTCCAGACTGGCGAACCCTTCCCCCAAATACAGATACCTCACCTTGACCAGCTCCACTTCCCTCCACCTCCTGTGTACACAATCCATCCCCCCCGGCTCAAACCCATGATTCTCGCACAGCGGCGTTAGCACCGACATCCCATCCACCCTAAAATGCCTCCTCAACTGATTCCATATCTTCACTGTGGACTGCACCACCAGGCTCCTTGAATACCTGCTCAGAGCCACTGGCAACCCTAGCCCTTGGTGCCACATACAGCAACCGTACCCATGCTACAAATCTCGGCCCGAATCCAAACCTTCCCAAAACCTCGAACAAGTACTGCCACCCCACCCAATCAAATGCCTTCTCTGCGTCCATGGACACCACCACCTCCAGTACCAGAGCCCCCGACAGATTCATCACCACATTCAACAGCCGCCTTATATTACTCGCGAGCTGCCTGCCCTTCACAAAGCCCGTTTGATCTTCTGCCACCAACCCGGGGACACAATCCTCCATCCTCCCCGCCAACAACTTAGCCAATATTTTCACATCCGTGTTCAATAGTGATATGGGCCTATACGACCCACATTCCACCAGGTCCTTCCCTTTTTCGGAATTACTGTGATTACTGCCTGCGTCATCATCTCCAGCAACTCCCTCTTTGTTAAGTAATGGGTTAAGAGACATTGCAATTAGTTGTCTCATTTATGTTGAGTATCCAATGATTGACACTGATATGTAAAGGCGCTTCAGGTGGCCCTTGTGTCAGATGGTGTGTTGTTGAGTTTTGTGCAGAGGCTGTGGAAGTGAAATAAATGGTGTTTGGTGAAAAGGAACATGACTTTTGACTCTTCATACAATGGTAACTAAAATGTATAACACCCTTCTCCAGTGCTTCAATAAATGACCCCAACAGATGTGGTGCCAGGTCTGTCGCAAATTCCTTATAGAATTCCGCCGGGTATCCATCCGGCCCAGGGGCCTTCCCTGACTTCATACCCCTGATACTATCCAGCGCCTCCCTCAACCCCAGAGGTTTCTCCAACGCCTGTCTCTTTGCTTCCTCCACCTGGGGAAATTGAGAGCTCCCAAATGATGTTTCACACTGATGTAAACGTGCCATGATGGTCCCCTCTACCCGTCAGTGACGTTCAACATTGTGAACATCATTGGATTGCATTAGCATCTAATTATCAGGCCTCGACGCCTGAATGATTCCCCCTGCCACCATCAGTAATTCCATCCTGTTGGCGTAAGGATAAAAATGCATAAAACCCGGAAAACCTGACTGGTCTCTCAAGGCGTGCACCAAGGCAAGCAGACCTCCCAGAGAACTCAGGTGAGGGAGGGGGGGGGGGGGTAGAGAGTCATGCCCAGGTAGCGCTAGGGACCATGCTGCAATGAGTGCCCGGGCAGTGCCAATGGTCAATGCACAGGCAGAGACAGGGGGCAGTGCCAGGAGCAATGCCATGGGGCAGTGTCAGGGGTCGGGGCGCAAAGGAGGGGACTTCTCCTGCCTGCTATTTGGTTTGCTGATGTCCAGGAAATTTCCACCCTCCGAAAGGGACTCTCACGGCTCCTTGCAGCTGCAAATGTCACTTATCCGCCCAAGCCTCAATGTTATCCACATCTTGCTGCCCGGGAGCTGACCCCAGAACTGTCCTTTGGCACTACCTGGACATGACCCTCTCCCCCGGAGTGATGCACTCACCTGAGTTCCCCTGGAAGGTCTGCTTGCCGGATGCACGCCTTGGGAGACCAGTTGGGTTTTACTCCCTACCTTCGACCTTATACTGAAGGGAAGGTCATTGATGACGGGGCTATCCTTTGCCTCTGATCAGCCATTCTTTTGGTCTGCTGGTGATGAATAGCAGACTGCCTCAGAATGAATGCTTCGTGGTTGCTGTGAGGAGAACGAACAGTCATTGACATGATGGTTTGTGCACGGTTCTGCACCAACTGCGCATTAAGGAGTGCTAGCTCCAGCAGTTCTTGTGCCTTGTCCCAGTGACATTTGGGGAGCCATGTGTGTGCAGTCAGTCAGTGGCATCGTTGGGAATCTTGGAACCTGCCAAAGCCACATGTCAGTTCATCCTGCTTCTCATAATAGTAATAA
Source organism: Scyliorhinus torazame (assembly GCF_047496885.1). NCBI lineage: Eukaryota > Metazoa > Chordata > Chondrichthyes > Carcharhiniformes > Scyliorhinidae > Scyliorhinus > Scyliorhinus torazame. The sequence goes on from NC_092708.1 coordinate 291,660,942, forward strand.
CAATCGCTTATTGCCACAAGTAGGCTTCAATGAAGTTACTGTGAAAAGCCCCTAGTCGCCACACTCCGGCGCCTGTTCAGGGAGGCTGGTACGGGAACTGAACCCGCGCTGCTGGCCTTGTTCTGCATTACAAGCCAGCTGTTTATCCCACTGTGCTAAACCAGCCCCTATTTGCTGAGAGAAAAAATAATTCCCTCTCCCCACAAACAGGGCCTCTGTAAATGCTCGGATCTAACAATGGATGGCAATCTGGGAGATGGTCACTATGTCACCTGGTCCCAGCTGAAACAATCCTGAGGGATAAAAATGATGAAGCACGGTGACCTTGATGGCCACTGGCTGTCTCATCCTTGCCCTGACTGAAGGCTGCACAGTTTTATTGAATCTGAGGCACATCTGGCATTGGCCCTGGGTGAGGTGGTAGTAGGAGAACTGCTCTCTGAAAACCTGTGGTGGATAAGGCCTTCTGTATAGAGTGCTCCTCCTCCTCCCCTTTCCCAGAGCCTCCTCTCTCTGCTGCCTCCGCCCCATTTGTCTACCATAGTTTCAATACCTCTTGCAGACTTGGTTTGGACAGATGATCAAATCCCCTGCCCACCCATTGTGGATGCACCAACTGACCACAAAATCTCCAAAACAAGCTCAATACTTTCACCATTCCCTGCAATAGCAGACCGAAGTTCAAAACATCTCACATATCAGTTGGATAGCTAATTTTGTAAATAATGCTAGTGGAGGATTGACCATGCAGTCAGCTCGCAATAATGGCGCCAAGGAAACTGGTCCTAAGACTTGGCTCCGAAACACAGTGGAGACTAGGCAGGATGTCCTGTTCCCCTGAGGGTCCCAGAGGATGATCCACAGGGCAGCCAGTGCTGCCTCGGACGAGGTGGCGGCAGCTGTAAACTCCAGGAGTGTGGCCAGGAGGCCTAGCCTCCATGCCGAAAAAAGATCAATGACCTACACCGGGCAACGAGCGAGTAGATACCAACACCTCCTCACCCCCCCGAGACCTACCGCCCCCACGCGAGCATTCGACCCTCAAACTCTCCATGTGACCCCTAGCTCTCCCTTCACCCCTTTCCCCCTTCAACCTCCCCAACCCTTCCTTCACCCGCCCCCCAACCACCACCACCACCACTGGGAACTACGTGTGCGGCTCACGATGCTCTCTCTGTGTCTCGTCAGGAAAAGCACACTGGCGGGGTGTGCCGGACGTAAGAATCTTTACTTTCTTCAAGGAGCGTGCCTTGAGGTGACTGGGGTGGCCGAGGGGACAGGGTGGTCACCCAAGCGGAGGTTGGCAGAAGCCGCAGAGGTGAGAAACCACCGGGCTTCACCCAGAGGGCCTGTCACACGTGAGTTGTTATTGCCTTACTACCCCCCCCCCCCCCCCACTGGTTACATGTCCATTCTCCCATAGATCCTCCAGCTGACGGTGCTGGCCCATCCCAGGTGGCTCCCTCTCCAGCCTCCCAGGAGATCACCTCGGAGGATAGCTCCAAGGAAGATACGATTGAGGCGTCACAGCTGTCATCCCCACCCTCCTCTAGCGCAGATACACGCACCCAGGTGGGAAATGTTAGTGGTCAGGCTTCAGGGGCACAATCTGGTGAGCGCAAATAGATATTACCGGAGCTGCTGGAGACGTTCGGGTGCAGTCAGGACATTGAGAGGGAGATGTCAGTGACACTCCAGAGGATCCATAGCTGTTTGGAGGAGTCCCAGAGGCTATGGGCGCAGGAGATGTTGCTGGCAATGTGTGGTATTGAGACCAACACTGCTATGGTGGTGACCGCAGTGGAGAGTCTGGTGCATAATTCGGCACCATTAGTGAAGTTATCCAAGGCGTCGCGCAGTCGACAGGAGAGGGTGTTAGACTGACAAACAGGTTTGGCTCCCACCCGAGGAACCTCCTTTCCCCCATTGATCCCCCACCCGGAACTACGCACCCCTGGCCGCAGCGGGACCCCCCCTCACCGGACCCCAGACCTTGTACCCCAGACACCCGCTTATAATGTCACCTGGACCTGGTGCTGGTCCCCTCCCTGTGGCATGCACCCACCCTCCGGCCGTGGACTTCTCCCCCGAGCTGTGTCCCATTCCCTGGGTGTTCGGATTTTGGCTGCTGTGTATGTGGTGTTGCCTCCCACAGTGTTCAAGCACAATGTCCAGGCATCAAGGTGTGATTGGGATGCTAGGCAATGACTCACAGATGCTACATGGCACATCTACCCACTTGGGTCTTGTGAAGTGCTCATTTAACCACGATTGCCAATTCACGATTAGAAGTAGCCTTCGGCCACATGGCCAGAGGCCTCGGCAGTCGGTGGGGGTTATGAGTGGTCGGTGGGGCAGATGGGCAGGGACATGGGTTGCCCCTGGAACAGTACACAAGATGCAAAGGTTGACATGGTGGTGCCGCACGTGGTTGCCCCCCTCCATCTCCCATGGTGGCCCACTCCTGTGGAGGGTCCCCAACCCGCAGCCGGGGTTCCCCCACCCGATGGTCCCTCACCTCCCAACGAGCACTGGGGTGGCAAGTCCAGTGCCCCTGAACTCTTCGCTTGTGAGCAAAGATGGCTACTCACTTCCTCGGAAGCCCTTACGCCAGGTTCACGTTTTTAAAAAGAAGTACTTGTCGGAACCTCCGGATGGGGAGGAGGGCATGAATCAATTCCTGGGGAGGCTAGAGTTCCCGAAGGTAAATGAGGAGCTGGTGGAGGCCCTGGAGGGCCCGATTGGGCTTGGGGAGGTGATAGATGGACTGGGGCGATGCAATTGGGTAAAGCCCCGGGACCTGATGGTTCCCAGTGGAATTTTATAAGAAGTTCTCTGGGTTACTGGGGCCGCTCCTGGTTAATGCTTTCAACGAGTCCAAGGAGTTGGGAGTACTCCCCCCAACGTTATCACAGGCATCAATTTCTCTCATCCTGAAGCGAGACAAGGATCCGGAGAGCTGTGGATCGTACAGGCCAATCTCCCTCTTGAATGTAGATGCCAAATTATTGGCAAAGATCCTGGTCACTCAAATCGAGGATTGTGTCCCGGAGATAATTGGGAAGAATCAGACGGGATTTGTAAAGGGCAGGCACCTGATATCCAATATTAGATGGCTTCTTATGTAATTATGATGCCAGCGGAGGGGCGCGAGGCTGAGGTGGTAGTTGCCATGGACGCGGAGAAGGCTTTCGACCGAGTGGTGTGGAAGTATCTATGGGATATTTTAGGCAGGTTTGGGTTTGGGCAGAGATTTGTGGAATGGGTCCGGCTACTGTACCAGGTCCCGGTGGCAAATGTAAGGACTAACCGAGTTCGGTCAGAATACGTTAGTCTTTGTCGGGAGACAAGGCAGGGATGCCCGCTCTCCCCATTACTGTTTGCCATGGTCATAGAACCCTTAGCAATGGCTTTGAGAGCAGCGAATACCTGGAGGGGAATAGTGAGAGGGGGGGTGGAGCACACGATCTCTATGCAGGGGCCTGGATGGGGTCTTTAAGGTTTGGGGATCTATTCATCCAGGAGGGCTTCCCGACCTTGGAGAGATTAGAGGAGGAGTTTGACTTGCCGGGAGGGAACGGGTTTCGGTATCTTCAAGTGCGGGACTTTGTACGGAGACAGGTCCCAAGCTTTCCTTGCCTCCCCTTGAGGGGACTACAGGATAATCATAGAATTTACAGAGCAGAAGGAGGCCATTCAGCCCATCGAGTCTGCACCGGTTCTTGGAAAGAGCACCCTACCCAAGGTCAACACCGCCACCCTATCCCCATAACCCAGTAACCCCACGGGCAATTTTGGATACTAAGGGCAATTTATCATGGCCAATCCACCTAACCCGCACATCTTTGGACTGTGGGAGGAAACCGGAGCATCCGGAGGAAACCCACGCTCACACGGGGAGGATGTGCAGACTCCGCACAGACAGTGACCCAAGCCAGAATCGAACCTGGGACCCTGGAGCTGTGAAGCAATTGTGCTATCCACAAGGCTACCGTGCTGCCCCAAAGTGCTGTCAAAAACAGGGGTTGGAGGTGGGAAGGTTTCGGACATATACAGGGAATTGTTAGAGTGGGAAGCGGCCCCTATCAGGGAGGTGAAGAGAAAGTGGGAAGAGGAGTTGGGAGGGGAGCTGGAAACTGAACTGTGGGAAAAAGCCTTGAAAAGGGTAAGTGCACCCTTGTCCTGTGCTAGACTCAGCTTAATTCAGTTCAAGGTAGTCCACAGGGCCCACATAACGGTAGCCGTTCTTCGAGGAGGTGGAGGACAGATGTGGGCGGTGTGGGGGTAGCCCGGCCAACCATGTTCATATGTTTTGGGCATGTCCGAAACTGAGGGAATTCTAGCAGGGATTTGCAGATGTTATGTCAGAAGTCCTGGAAGGTAGGGTAATTCCGAGTCCAGAATTAGCAATATTTGGGGTGTCGGAAGATGTGGGGGCAAACGAGAGGGAGGGAGGCCGATATTCTGGCCTTCTGCTCCATGGTGGCCCAGAGATGGATCTTGCTGAGATGGAGGGACTCGGAGCCCCCAAAATCAGGAGTGTGGGTCAGCGATATGGAAGAGTTTCTCAGTCAGGAGAAAATCAAGTTTGCTTTAAGAGGATCGATACAGGGATTCCCCCGGAGTTGGCAGCCGTTCATCGATTTCTTTAACAAAAACTGAACGTCAGCAGTAAGGGGGGAAAGGGAAAAAGGTGGGGGGGGGGAGGAAAATAGGAGGCATGGTAATGTTAAATAAGGACAGGGAATTTAGTATACGGGTAATAGGGATAGGGCGGGAGAATTGGGGTACGTGGTATATTGTGTGTTGTTATTTTAGGGGGCATTTTGTGCGTCGACCCGTGCGGTTGTTTTAGAAATGCCAATATGTTAAATTGTGAAAATTACAAATGCTTCAATAAAATATTTTAAAAAAATAAATAAAAAGAAGTACTAATTGATGACAGCGTGACCAATTGCTGGTGAGGCCGATGAATCACGGGAGGCCATTGGATAAGGGGTGGCTTTCGTTAATTGTATGGAAATAGGGCTTAAGTGGTGATAATTGGTTTCTCGCAATGCTAAGGTGTGATCCCGATCTCACCGACGTGAGCGGGCCGGTTGCATCGCAAACTGTTTGCCGCCTGGCGTGGTACTCATTTTCGGCCTCTCCCACTATTCACTGGCCTTGTTTCGCTCGAGCGAGTGCAACGAGGCCAGAGAATCACGCCCACATTAAGAAGGTTGAGACATACAAGGGTATGTCCATAACAATTCATCACAATGTCAATCTGTCAGGAGGTTTTCTGGGTCTTGTAGAATGCCTTTGTCCCCTAACTAGCTCCTCCAACTCTGAGATAGCAACGATGTCATCAATAGCAGATTGTCACTGAGATTTGACCACTACAGCAGGGGCATTCCCTTCTCCAGCTCCCTCCTGGGTCATTGATGGGGCCTCCTCAGAACTCCTAGATTCCTTCGGATCTGGCTTCACCATGGGAGCACCAATGCTGCCTGACGGCTCAAACTGATCCGAAATTGGAGTTGTGGTCCCCCAGTTTTGTATGTGGTAAACATGCTTCTGCACAGCCCTGCCATTCAAATCCACCACATATGAGACTTGGCCTGATTTTGATACAATTTTGCCTGGTAGCCAAAGTGGGGCTGAGGCAAAGTTCCTGACGAGGACTAGGTCTCCCACGTGAAATGACCTATCTCCTTAATGTGAAATGTATTGTTTCCTCTGGGAGGCCTGCTGTACCCCCATCCTCCCCACCAAATTGGGGAAAACCACGTCAATTCGGGTCTGCGTGAACGGCGCGTGAGCAATTGCACCAGTGTGGCACCCATGTGGCATGGGAGGGGGGGTCGTATTATAAGGTCGAAGGAAGTTGGCCTACCTATGATGCAGTGGTCTGCTGGACTGCTTCTTCATGGCTGTTTTGAACATCTGCACAGTTTGCTTCTCAAAACTGTTTGAGGCAGGGTGATAGGGAACTGTATGCCGTATGTTCAAACAAAATATTTCAACTCTTCTTCAGTGAACCGCTGTCAGACACTGTTACTTCGGGGAGGCCATGGGTAGCAAAAATGTGTCGCACGGCCTCTGCTGTGGCCGCCGAGTTTGTCGTCCCCATTTCTTGGTCATCCAGCCACCTTAAGTGGGTGTCAACCGAGATGAAGAACATTCTGCCCAAGAAAGGGCATCTGAAATCCACATGTACCCTCATCCATGGACAACCAGGCCAGTCCTGTGAGTGGAGGTGGCAACGTCTGCTGTCCCTGGCAAGGGTCACATGGCGTATCATGCGCTCAATATCCTGATCCACGCCGGACAACCAAGTGTAGCTTCGAATGAGCATTTTCATTTCCATTTGCCCAAATGGGCACAGTGCAATTCTTGCTGGGTGTGGCACCACCGTTTCGGAACCCCTATGACTCAATTCTCGCAACTGAGGCTGAATTTGAGAGTAAGGTAAGGCCTTAACTGGTCATATTCACCATGGTGCCAGCGGTTAAGATCATACGCTTCACTGTGGACAGGACTGGGTCGCGTTGGGTCCAGTTCTTGATATGACCTGACAATACTGGCAAAGTGTCAAGAAGGTTTTGTGGCAGGATGATCTCTTGATGCACCGGTAGTGGTGCCAGGTTCTTCGGAAGTGGGAGCTGACTCAGCGTATCAGTGTCTGAAAATTGTTTGCCTGGCCTATGCTGAAAGATGTAATTGTGGGTGCCAGTACTGTTGTACTCTGGCAGAGGCAATTGGAGGTATTGGCTTGTCTTCAAGGAGGAGCCCCAACAGAGGCTTGTGGTCTGTTATTATTGTGAAGCATTGCCCACAGTCATACTGGTGAAATGTTTTGACACTGTAGATTACGGCAATGCCTTCTTTCTCTATCTGTGCGTATTGCCGCTTGGCATCAGAAAGAATTCTGGAGGTGAAAGCAATTGACCCTCTGAGCCATCTTCCATTTTATGAGATAGGACTGCCCTTCTTCCATACGGCAACGTATTGCTAATCAAGACGATTGGCTTACCCGGGTCGATGTCAACCAATAGACTTGATGACTGTAGGGCCTGCTTGACATGCCGGAAGGACTGCTCCTGTGGTCCCTTCCAGTGCTAATGCTGGTGTTTTCTTAAGACTAAATGTAGTGGCGCACATGGTACTCCATCAGCCCCATGGTGCTGGCGGCTCTGAGAGTCTGGCGGCAATGGAGGAGACATGTGGGAGCGGAGGGAGCATCGGGATGGTCTCCAGTTTGTAATAATCACCGGTTTGCTCCGGGAAGGATGGATGGGGGGCTTTGGAGATGGCAGAGAGCAGGGATTGAGAGGATGGGGGATATATTTATTGAGGGGAGCTTTCCTAGCCTGAGGGAGCTGGAGGAGAAATTTGGATTGGCAAGGAGAAACTAATTCAGGTACCTGCAGGTGTGGTACTTCCTACGGAGGCAGGTTTCAACCTTCCCTCTCCTACCACCAAGGGGGATACAGGACACGGTAGTTTCCAGAGTGTGGGTGGGAGAAGGGAAGGTTTCCGACATCTCCAAGGAACTCGTGAGGTCAGAGGAGACACAGACGGAGGAGCTGAAGCGCAAGTGGGAAGAGGAGTTGGGAGGAGAGACAGAGGATGGCCTCTGGACAGACGCGTTGAGTAGAGTCAACGCGTCCACAACATGTGCCAGGCTCAGCCTGATACAGTTTAAGGTTGTTCACCAACTCACCTGACACTGGCCCGGATGAGCAGGTTCTTTGGTGTAGAAGACAGGTGCGCAAGGTGTGCAGGAGGGCCAGCGAACCATGTCCACATGTTCTGGTCATGTCCAAAGTTTAGGGGATTCTGGCAGGGGTTTGCAGATGTCATGTACACGGTGTTGGAAACACCGCTGAGTCCAGAGGTGCCGATTTTCGGGGTGCCGGAAGATCCGGGAATCCAGGAGGAGAAAGAGGCAGACGTTCTGGCCTTTGCTTCCCTGGTAGCCCGAAGACGGATACTATTAGCATGGAAGGACTCAAAGCCCCTGAAGTCGGAGACCTGGCTATCGGACATGGCGAGCTTTCTCTGTCTGGAGAAAATCAAGTTCGCCATGAGAGGGTCAATGTTAGGGTTCACCCGGAGGTGGCAACCATTCATCGACTTCTTTGCGGAAAATTAATCGTCAGCAGAAGCTTAGCTTAGTTTAGAGTAGGGGGTGAATAAAGGTGGGATATGTAAGGCAGGAAGACGGCTTTTGCACTATGTTTATAAATTCATGTACATTGTTTATTTTATTGTAAAACCAAAAATATCTCAATAAAATGTTTATTAAAAAAAAATGTAGTGGCGCCAACATTCTTGCTAGGTTGGGAATAAAATGAGCATAGTAGTTCATCATTCTCAGGAAGGACTTTAATTCTGACATGTTCTTAGGTTCCAGGACTTCTCTTTTGGCTTTCACCTTGTCTTCGAGTGGGTACAGGCCTTTTGAGTCCACTTTGAACCCTAGGTAAGGGACCTCACTAGCTTGAAAAGTGTATTTCTCGTGCTTCAGTCGGATTCTCGCATCTCTAAATCTTCTCAGCACCTCTTCTAGACTTGCTAGATGCTCCTCATGTGATGTTCCTGTTACTAGAACATCATCCAGGTAGACCATTTCCTTCAGATGCCCTGGAGCAGATTCTCCATCGTGCACTGGAGTACCTCATAGGCCGAGGAGATGCCAAAGGGTAATCTGGTGCATTGAAACAGGCCCTCATGTATGTTAATGGTCTCAAACTTTTGGGAATCTTCACCCAGTTCTAACTGCACATGGGCATGACTGAGGTAGCTGGGCATCCTTTTGCTGATACGACACCGGCGTCGTCGTTGTCCCCAACATTTTCAGGCTTTCCCCCATATATGTTGCCAACTTAGCCGTTGTGATATTTAGGTTCAAAGACTGAACTCCTTCTCGAAGATATTTTTAAAAAATAAATGTTTTTTATTGGGTTTCTTGAACATAGTATATTTACAGGTGTACACAAAGAAGAGACATAAAAAAAAATACAAACAAGATAAAAAATAACAATGCTATATAATTAGCAACTAGGTGTGGGGAAGTAAAAACTGGGGAAGTGTACTGGAGAGACAATTGCTGTATACCTGTATACATGTCTTGGGGGAGAGAGAGTTTTCTAACAAAGAGAGTACATACAACACCAGTAATACAAAATAGATCTGGGTTGGCGGGGGTGGGTGGGTGGGTGGGGGGCGCTTGGGTGGCTCCCCTTATGTTGCTTGCATCTCCCGGTCGGTTTTCGCTGTTGTTGTGTTTCTCATGTTTTGGCTACTTTCCCCTGACTCTTGACTACTTGATTATTTATCAGCTTGTTCGTTGGCCACAAACAGGTCATGGAACAGTTGGGTGAATGGCTCCCATTTTCTGAAGAAGCCGTCGTCCGATCCTCAGATGGCGAATTTGATTTTCTCCATTTGGAGAGATTCCGAGAGGTCAGACAGCCAGTCTGCAGCTTTGGGTGGTGCTGCTGACCGCCAGCCGAACAGGATTCTACGACGGGTGATCAGGGAGGCAAAGGCAAGGGCGTTCGCCCTCCTCCCCATGAAGAGATCTGGTTGGTCTGATACGCCGAAGACCGCCACTTTCGGGCATGACTCCACCCTCATCCCCACCACTTTGGACATTGCCTCGAAGAAGGCTGTCCAGTACCCAGCAAGTCTGGGGCAAGACCAGACCATGTGGGCATGGTTGGCCGGGCCTCCTTGGCACCGTTCACATCTGTCCTCCACCTCCGGGAAGAATCTGCTCATTCGGGTTCTCGTTAAGTGGGCTCTATGTACCACTTTTAGTTGCGGTAGGTTGAGTCTCGCGCATGTGGAGGTGGAGTTGACCCTGTGCAGTGCTTCACTCCAGAGTCCCACTCTATTTCGAGCCCGAGGTCTTCCTCCCATTTTTTCTCGTTGCAATCAGTACAGTGTTGGCCCTCTCTACCAGTCGTTCGTACATGTTGCTACAGTTTCCTTTACCTAGAGTGTTTGCGTCAAGTAACCTCTCTAGTTGTGTCTGGCTTGGTGGTCATGGGTACATCCTTATCTCTTTCTGTCGGAAGTTTTTAAGCTGCAGGTACCTTAGTTCGTTGCCCCTAGCTAGTAGAAATCTCTCCATCAGTTCATCCAGTGTTGTGACCCTGCCATTGGTGTATAGGTCCCTAACTGTCAGTGCCCCCCCCCGGTCTCCACTTTTTAAAGGTGGCGTCCGTGAGTGCTGGTACAAACCTATCGTTGTTGCAGATGGGGGCTTTGTCGGACATTTCAGTCAGGCTGAATGTCTGCCGTAGTTGGTTCCAGGTCTGGAGGGTGGCTACCACCACTGGGCTGCTGGCATGTTTTTTGGATGGGGATGGAAGTGCCGCCGTGGCGAGTGACCGGAGTGAGGTCCCCCTGCAGGAGGCTTCCTCCGCGCGGTCCGGCTTCTGGCTCCTTAATCCATCCCCTTACTCGTTCCGCTTTCGCCGCCCAGTTGTAGGATTGTAGGTTTGGGAGGGCTAGCCCAACCCTGGACTTTGTTTCTGCAGGACTTCTCGAAGATATTTGAACGTTTGTTCCCATACAGTTGTGGCCGACGCCCCGGTATCCACCTCCATCTTTAGTGGTCTTCCATTTACTGTGAGGACTGTTTTGCTCACTTGGGGCTGTTTGGCTCACTTTCACCATGTTTACTCTGTACATTTTAGGTTCTTCATCTGAATTCCTCTCCACTTTGTTCACTGGAGTCATGACTTTTAAAAAATTTGGCGCGCTCTGCCTGGTGGGGCAACATACCTGGATATGGTTCTTCCTATTGCACCAAAACCAAATCTGCAGCGGCACGCTTCTTGAGTGTGGTCTCCCCACTTAGGTAGCAATCATCTTAACTTCAGGAATGACGACCCATTTTCTCTCCTGACCGCTGACTACGATCCTGTACATGGGATTGTGGCTGAACCTCCTCCGTGCCTGTCGACCTGGCTGCACGCCTTTCTGCCATACCGCCCTACAGCTGGTTCACCTCGCCTCTTGCACACTTTGAAGCTCTGATGCGCCCCTCTGTTTCCTGAGCAATGTTGATTGCTCCATCTAGGGTAATCTTCATTACAGCCAGAAAATTCTTTTACACATTCTATTGTTAATACTGAATATTTAACCATGGCGCAGCGTGTCACCAGGCACTGTGTCGAAATCACAATGCTCGACCACTTGGTGCAGTCTGGTAATCATAGAATCATAGAATTTACAGTGCAGAAGGAGGCTATTCGGCCCATCGAGTCTGCACCGGCTCTTGGAAAGAGCACCCCACCCAAGTCCACACCTCCACCCTATCCCCATAACCCAGTAACCCCACCCAACACTAAGGGCAATTTTGGACACTCAGGGCAATTTATCAAGGCCAATCCACCTAACCTGCACATCTTTGGACTGTGGGAGGAAAGCGGAGCACCCGGAGGAAACCCAAGCACACACGGGGAGAACGTGCAGACTTCGCACAGACAGTGACCCTAATGAAGGCGAGATCATCTCTCGGGGTCCCTGACAGCAGAATTAAATTTGTGTCGCTGTGGTATGATCGAGGGCCTGGGGTTAAAATGGTCCCTGACCTGTGTCAGCAACTGGTCGAAGTGTCGAGAGCATCCAGTGACGTCAGGTTGGTGGCCCACAAACCGTTAACAGAATAACCTTCCGTCTCCTGGTCGATTGGCTGAGGCCCCCGTCACTCCCCTATGCCGTCTCCACTGCCCCCAAATCTTCAGAGTCGCCACCACCACTGAGTTTGTGGTGTACCTTTTCGGGTGCCCCTATATAGTCGGATGTAGTCGGATCGTTGCCTGTTCATAATCATACTTGCCACCGGGGCCCTGGAGCCGAACCCATCTAATGAACCCCTCTCCAAATCCAAATCTCTTCAGTACCTCCCACAAGTAGTCCCACTCCACTCTATCAAATGCCTTCTCTGCATCCATAGCCACCACTATCTCCGCCTCCCCCTCCGGTGGGGGCATCATCATCACCCCCAACAACCTCCGTATATTGGTATTTAATTGCCTCCCTTTAACGAATCCTGTTTGGTCACCATGCACCACCCCAGGGACACAGTCCTCTATCCTTGTCGCCATCACTTTGGCCAATAACTTGGCATCTACGTTCAGGAGGGAGATGGGCCTGTATGACCCGCACTGCAGCGGGTCTTTGTCTCTTTTCAGGATCAGCGATATCGTCGCCTCCGACATCGTCGGGGGTAGTGTCCCCCTTTCCTTAGCCTCATTAAAGGTTCTCGTCAGAAGTGGGGCCAGCAGGTCCACATATTTCCTATAGAATTCCACCGGGAACCCATCTGGTCCCGGGGCCTTCCCTGCCTGCATGTTCCCGATTCCTTTTACCACCTCCTCTACCTCAATCTGCGCCCCCAGTCCTGTCCTCTCCTGCTCCTCAACCTTCGGGAACTCCAACTGGTCTAGGAAATGCATCATTCCCTCTTTCCCTTCCGTGGGTTGGGCCTTATACAGCCTCTCGTAGAATACCTTAAATACCCCGTTCACCCTCTCCGCTCTCTGTTCCATCCTTCCCTCCTCGTCTCTAACTCCTCCGATCTCTCTCGCCGCCCCCTCTTCCTAAGTTGCTGGGCCAGCAGTCGGCTTGCCTTCTCTCCGTATTCATACTGTACTCCCTGTGCCTTCTTCCACTGCGTCTCCGCCTTACCCGTGGTCAACAAATCAAAGTCCGTGTGTAGTCTCCGTCTTTCCCTGTGTAGCCCTTCGTCCGGAGCCTCTGAATATTGCCTATCCACCCTCAAAATCTCCCCAATCAGTCTCTCCCTTTCTTTACCCTCTTGTTTCCCCTTATGGGCCCTTATGGAAATCAGCTCCCCTCTCACCACCGCCTTCAGCGCCTCCCAGATTACTCCCACCTGGACCTCTCCGTCATCATTGACCTCTAGGTATCTTTCAATACATCCCCTCACCCTTCCACATACCCCCTCGTCCGCCAACAGTCCCATGTCCAATCTCCAAAGTGGGCGTTGCTCCTTTTCCTCACCTAGTTCCAGATCTACCCAATGTGGGGCATGATCTGAAATGGCTATAGCCGAGTACTCTGCTCCTGCCACCTTAAGGATCAGTGCCCTTCCCAGGACAAAGAAATCTATCCGGGAGTACACTCTATGGACGTGGGAGAAGAAGGAAAACTCTTTACTCCTCGGTCTAGTAAATCTCCAGGGATCCACTCCTCCCATCTGCTCCATAAAGCCCTTAAGCACCTTGGCCGCTGCCGGCCTCCTCCCGGTCCTAGATCTGGACCGGTCCAGCCCTGGGTCCAGCACCGTGTTGAAGTCCCCCCCCATTACCAACTTTCCCATCTCCAGGTCCGGGATGCGCCCCAACATATGCTTCATAAAGTTCGCATCATCCCAGTTCGGGGCAAAAACGTTCACCAGCACCACCGCTTCACCTTGCAATCTGCCACTCACCATCACGTACCTACCCCCACTGTCCGCCACTATGGTCTTCGCCTCAAACGATTCCCCACCATAATTGCCACCCCTCTATTTTTCACATCCAAGCCCGAGTGGAATACCTGTCCCACCCATCCTTTTCTTAATCTGACCTGATCCGCCAGTTTCAGGTGCGTCTCCTGAAGCATAACCACGTCTGCCTTTAGCTTCTTTAGGTGCGCAAATACCCTTGCCCTCTTAATCGGCCCATTCAACCCTCTCACATTCCACGTGATCAACCTGGTTGGGGGGCTCTTTACCCCTCGTCGACTAGCCATCCCCTTTTTTAAACCAGCTCCTCACCCGGTTCCCACGCAACCGCTTGTCCCCCAGACAGCACCCTCCCGTCCCGACCATCCCATCCCGTAACAGCTCCCCCTTAGCAGCAGCAACCCAGTTAATTCCCCCCCCCCCCCCCCCGCTATATCCCGCTCTAGCTTGATTGCACCCCCCATATTGCTTCCCGGAGTCAGCAAACTCTGGCTGACCTCGTCTTCCCCCGTTTATCCTTAGCCTCCCTGCGTGTGAGGCCCCCTCGTTCCTACGCCACAATTTCCATATCGCGGGAACAGAGCCCGCGCTTCCCTCTCGGCCCCGCCCCTAATGGCGCAGCTCCCTCTCTCCTTCCCCATCCCCTTCCCCACCGGCGCCCACATTTCTTCGTGTCCCCCTCCTTCGAGGGGAAAAAAATTCCCCCGTCTGATTTATAATTTCTTGCCACCACCTCGCTACTTCATTCCAAACATCCTTTCCCAAATCTAGTCCAACTTCTCCTCTTGAATGAATGTCCACGCCTCCTCTGCCGTCTCGAAGTAATGGTGTTTGCCCTGGTGTGTAACCCACAGTCTTGCCGGCTGCAACATTCCGAATTTCACTTTCTTCCTGTGGAGCACCGCCTTGGCCCGATTGAAACGCGCCCTCCTTCTCGCCACCTCCGCACTCCAATCTTGGTAGACACGGATCACCGCGTTCTCCCATCTGCTGCTCCGTGTCGTCTTAGCCCATCTCAGGACCATCTCCCTGTCCTTGTAGCGGTGGAATCTCACCACTATTGCTCGCGGTGTTTCCCCTGCCTTTGGTCTTCTCACGAGGACCCGGTATGCTCCCTCCACTTCCAGGGGTCCCGTCGGGGCCTCAGCTCCCATTAAGGTATGGAGCATCACGCTCACGTACGCCTCAACATCCGCTCCCTCTGCCCCTTCGGGAAGACCCCAAATCCTAAAGTTCTTCCTCCTCAAGCTATTTTCCAGGGCTTCCAATCTCTCCATACACCTCTTGTGTAGCGCCTCGTGCGTCTCCATCTTCACCACCAAGCCCTGTATCTCGTCCTCATTTTCGGCAGCCTTTGCCTTCTCTCCACGGAGCTCCATCTCTTAGGTCTTTTGCGTCTCCTTCAGCCCCTCAATCGCCTGCAGCATCGGCGCCAGCACCTCCTTCTTGAGCTCCTCCACACATCGCCGGACGAACTCCTGTTGTTCCAGGCCCCATACCAACTGGGCTCCCTCAGCCGCCATCTTGCTTCTCCCTTCCCTTCTCTGTCACTGCTCCAGAGGATCCTCCACAATCTGGCCACTACTATCACTTCTTTCCATCCACACCCGGGGGGGACTCCTTCCTATGTCGCCTCACACTGGGTTTAGCCTTTGAAAATTTCCGTTGGGGCTCCCGATAAGAGCCCAAAAGTCCGTTGAAACGGGAGGTGCCGAAACGTGTGACTTAGCTAGTCATCGCCGCACCTGGAAGTCCACAGCTGTTCTCTTAACGATCTAGATGACGGGACTGGGGGCATTCTGGCTAAGTTTGCCGATGATACAAAGATAGGTGGAGGGGCAGGTAGTATGGAGGAGGTGGGGAGGCTGCAGAAAGATTTAGACAGTTTAGGAGAGTGGTCCAAGAAATGGCTGATGAAATTCAACGTGGGCAAGTGCGAGGTCTTGCACTTTGGAAAAAAAAATAGAGGCATGGACTATTTTCTAAACGGTGACAAAATTCATAATGCTGAAGTGCAAAGGGACTTGGGAGTCCTAGTCCAGGATTCTCTAAAGGTAAACTTGCAGGTTGAGTCCGTAATTAAGAAAGCAAATGCAATGTTGTCATTTATCTCAAGAGGCTTGGAATATAAAAGCAGGGATGTACTTCTGAAGCTTTATAAAGCATTGGTTAGGCTCCATTTAGAATACTGTGAGCAATTTTGGGCCCCACACCTCAGGAAGGACATACTGGCACTGGAGCGGGTCCAGCGGAGATTCACACGGATGATCCCAGGAATGGTAGGCCTAACATATGATGAACGTCTGAGGATCCTGGGATTATATTCATTGGAGTTTAGGAGGTTGAGGGGCGATCTAATAGAAACTTACAAGTTAATGAATGGCTTAGATAGGGTGGACGTAGGGAAGTTGTTTCCATTAGCAGGGGAGACTAGGACCCGGGGGCACAGCCTTAGAATAAAAGGGAGTCACTTTAGAACAGAGATGAGGAGAAATTTCTTCTGCCAGAGAGTGGTGGGTCTGTGGAATTCATTGCCACAGAGGGCGGTGGAGGCCGGGACGTTGAGTGTCTTTAAGACAGAAGTTGATAGATTCTTGATTTCTCTAGGAATTAAGGGCTATGGAGAGAGAGCGGGTAAATGGAGTTGAAATCAGCCATGATTGAATGGTGGAGTGGACTCGATGGGCCGAATGGCCTTACTTCCGCTCCTATGTCTTATGGTCTTATGGTCTAATGGGAGACATGTTAATTAGATGCTTACGAGAATTAGGACAATACTGTTGTCATCATCAGCGGTCCCTCGATTCGAGGATGAAGTCTACCATTTGTTACCATGTAGCTGATCAGGCAGATCCTCGACCAACAGGATTTGCTTCATTTTGTTTCCTGTTCTGTCGTTGTTCTGCTTCATCATTAAGACATGGTGCTTAAAACCGTGATGTAGCTTGATGGACAAGTTATCACCATTTTGAACAATTGGTAGCAAACTCCTCCTAGTCATAAATGCCACTGTCAGGAAGATTTCAATAATATGGGAGCTAACACACAGACTTGCTTGACCCTGGTTTGGATTTTGAAGCTATCCTTTTGAGATTTGTCGTGGGGCTTGCCCTTCCGAACCTATTACACTATTACTGGTCAGCGAATACGGAGAAGGTGCGGGGCTGGAATAAGGAGACAGAGGCTTTGTGGGTGCGGATGGAGGCGGGCTCTTGTAAGGGGCCAGGGTTGTGGCTGCTGCCAATGGTGCTGCGACTGTTTGCCCTGGGGAAGGATTCGAGTAATCCTGTAGTGGTAGCCATGCTAAAGATTGGCAGATCATTCTGACAATACTTCAAGTTGAGCGCAGGTTCGAGGGTGATGCCGATAAGAGGGAATTAGGGAGCCAGGGAGGATGGATGTGAGGTTCCAGGGTTGGGAGGAGAAAGGGGTAAAAGAGATGAAGGGCACGATTCTCCAGATAGATTTCTAAGTATGGTAGCGAGTGGGAATTGCCGCGAGCTTCCTGGCGCTCGTCCCAGTGAGGCCGGCAATGCAATTCAACATTAATTGGTCCACTTAACGAGGCCTCATGGGCTTCTCGCCGCAAATAACGCTCGCCAGCTGTTTCACCTGGACCACACTCGCCAGCCCCCCCCCCCCCCGCTAACAAGATCGAGCAGCACTTAAACTGCACTTGTTCAGCCAACACCAGCCAGCTCGCAACAATGGCACCCAAGAGAACAGCCCCATGATCCGGGGATGCTGACCTGGGGAGGCTCCTGGACACAGTGGAGGCCAGCAGGGATGTCCTATCCCTCCGAGGGTGAGCCACAAGGCAGCCAGTGCTGCCTGGGATGAGGTAGCGGCAGCTGTTAGTTCCAACAGCATGACCCAGAGGACTGGCAGCAGTGCAGGAAGAAGGTCAACGACCTACACCGGGCAGCACGAGTGAGTAGACACCAATGCCACCCACCCCCTCCCCCGCCACCCCCGAGACTCTTCCGCCCCCCTGGGAGCATCCACCCCCCCAACTCTCCAACGGACCCCCAGCCCTTCTCTCCCTTCTTCCCGCTCCCCCATCCCAGCCTTCACCCCCCCCTCCCATCGTTGAACCATGCGCGTGGCTAATGGTGCCCCCTCCATGTCTCTGCAGGAAAAGCTATCCCACAATCAGCTGGAGAGGTCCCAGAACAGCGACGGGGTGCCAGACATAAGAATCCTCATCTCCTTTGAGGAGCAGGCCCTGGAGGTGACTGGGGTGGCCAAGGACAGATCAGTCACCCACGCGGAGGTGAGGAACCACCTCGCTCCCCCCGTGGGACCTGTGAAGCATGAGTAGTGATTGCCTTACAGACTGACCCATCCTTCCCACTGACCACATGTCTATTCTCCAACAGGTCCTCCAGCCGATGGCACCAGCCCATCCCATGTGGCCCACTCTCCTGACTCCGAGGAGAACACCTCGGAGGAGAGCTCCGAGGATGCCACCGTGGTCCCAGCACAGCTGTCATCTCCACCCCCCACCAGCATAGATACACACACCAAGGTGGGAAATATTCGTGGACAGGCAACTGAGGCACAATCTGCTGAGCACCACACTGCTGATGATGTACATCAGGTGGAGGCAGCAACCCCCAGGCGGGACAGCGGTCAGAAGGCTGCTGGATCCCAGGACCCAGTTGGGTCCCAGCCTGCTGTTGAACTTGTGGAAGTGGGTTACATGGAGCTGATGGAGACAATATGGAGCGGCCGGGACATTCAGAGGGAGATGTCAGCGTCGCTTCAGCAGATTCATAACAGCTTGAAGGAGATGGCGCCGGCAATGAGTAGCACGAAGACCGACCCTGCTAGGATGGTGACCTCAGTGGAACACCTGGTGCATGACGTCAGCATCATGAGTGAAGGTGTCCAAGGCGTCACACAGTCGGTGACAGACATGGCTGAGAGTCTCGACAGAATGATCGCCTCACTGGGGGATGTCACCCAGTGCCAGGCTGACCTTGATGAGGTTCTGCGTGATATGTCCCGCTCTCAGATGGGCATAGCCGAGGCACTGTGGATCTTGTCTCAGTCGCAGCTGGGCATGGCTGAGGCACTGCAGAGACTGCGCCAGTCACTGAGGAGCATCGCTGAGGGTGTCGACACCATGGTGTGGACCATGTGGAAATGACAGGGCTGGCAGAGCCGGACGATGCAAGGACAGCTGGGGCACGAACCAGCTGCCCCTCTATCCCAAGGTGAACCCCAGGCCCTGTGGGCACTGATCGGGAGGAGGGGTTGCTGAGTGTTAGGTCGGAACCGTCCCATGGAGTGGCCACGGTGGGGGCATCAGTTCCCCCAAGTTCCACCCATTCGATGAGGCCGCATCTCGGGGTGATCACACAAGACAGGGTTGCACGGCGGTGCATGTGCCACCGCAAAGTGAGCCAGGGCACTCCAGCCGCAAAGAATGCCCACCGGGGCATCGAAGGCGATGGGACGAGGTAAGTAGCTGGCTGCCTCCCCTACTGCTGTGCATCCTGGGGAAGCACCAAGACGTAGTGGTAAAGCTGGGAGGGCCAGGCATGTTGAGGATCACTGAGGGCACTGGGGTAGGGGAGGAGGGGGTATGGTGTGGGGTAGGTCGGGGGTGGGGATGTGGGGGCTGGGGGGGTTGGGGAAGGGCGGTACTATCGATAATGGAGTATTGTACAGCCGATTAAACACCTCTTTGCACAACCACCCTGATGCCTCTGTCACTTTCTTCCGCAATGCAGGCTGACCCCCGGATCCTTTGCCTATCTCTCCAGGCACCCCCCCTCCCTCTGGCACCCACCATCGGGTGTGGACATGTCCCCAGAGCTGTGCCCCAGCCCCGTGTTCGGATGTTGTGTATGTGGTGTTGCCTCCCGCAGTGTTCAAGCACAGTGTCCAGGCATTAAGGTGTGATTGGGATACTGGAGAATGACTCCCACATGCTACGTGGTCCACCCACACACGGGAATCTACTTGGGATGTGTGAAGCGCCCACTTACCCACGATTGTCAATTCCCAATTAGCAATAGCTTTCAGCCAGAGTCCTCAGCAGTCAGTGGGGGTTATGGCTGATCGGTGGGGCAGACGGGCAGGGACAAGGGTTGCACCCAGAATGGGTAATCACAATCCAGATGTTGGCATGGTGATGCTGTGAACAATTGCCCCCCCCAGTGCCTCCCCCACATCCCCCCATGGCGGCCCACTCCTACAGAGGGTCCCCCACCACCAGCCGAGCTCTGGGGTAGCAAGCCCAGCACCCCTGGGCTCTTTGCCTGTGAGAAAAGATGGCGACTCAACTCCTCGGCTCCCCAAAGTAGCCTTTCCACCAGGTTCACATTTTTCAAAAGGAGTACTAACCAGCACCAGCGAC
The DNA here is from genome assembly GCF_047496885.1 of Scyliorhinus torazame. Classification (NCBI taxonomy): domain Eukaryota; kingdom Metazoa; phylum Chordata; class Chondrichthyes; order Carcharhiniformes; family Scyliorhinidae; genus Scyliorhinus; species Scyliorhinus torazame. The sequence goes on from NC_092708.1 coordinate 291,680,783, forward strand.
CACTTGTTGGTGAGGCCACTGACTGATGGGAGGCTGTTGGATATGGGGTCGCTCTCGTTAATTATATGGAAATGGTGCTTAAGTGGTTTCTCGCCACACTACGGCGAGATTCCGATTTCACCTATGGGAGCGGGCCGGTTGCATCGCAAACTGTTTGGTACCTGGCGCGGATCTCGTTTTTGGCCTCTCCCGCTATTCATCGGCCTCGTTATGCTTGAGCGAGAGCGCAGTGAGGCCGGAGAATCATGCCCGAAGGATCTGTTTCTGGAGGGGCAGTTCTCAAGTTTGGAGGAGCTCGGGGCGAAGTATGGGCACCAACGTGAGGAGGGCTTCAGTTATATGCAGGTGTGGAATTTCGCAGGAAAGGTCTTCACGAACATTCCGGTGGCACCATCCTCCTTGTAGCTGGAGGAGGTGCTGTCGGTAGGGGGGTTGGAGAATGGGGTTGTTTCGGCGATCTTTAGTAGAATCATGGAGGAGGACAGGATGTCCATGAAAGGGATTAAGGCCAAGTGGGAGGAAGAGTTGGGGATGGGGTTGGAAGAAGGACGATGGTGCCAAGTGCTACGAAGGCTGGGATTGATTCAGTTAAAAGTGGTGTATGGGGCTCACTTAACAAAGGTGAGGATCAGCCGGCTGTTTGAGGGGGTGGAGGATAGATGCGAGCGGTGTGGGAGGGGCCCAGCCAACCATGTCCATATGTTCTGGTACTGCCCAAAGTTGGGAGACAGTTTCAGCACCATGTCTGAGGTTCTGCATGTGGACTTGGAGCCAAGTCCCCTGTAGGACAGATTTGGGATGTCAGACCTGATGGAGCTGCAGACGGGTGCAGGAGCAGATGTTTTTCAGCACTATTGTGAAAAGGTTAAATTGTAAAAATTTGAATAAAAACATACTTTTAAAAAATGGACGTGTGGGCAGAAACAATTGAGCAAAATAACAAAATAGAAATTCGGAATAATATTAAATATGCAAATATAAATCTTGCAGATGTACTCTCATACCCTCCAGCTGGAAAAACATATCAGTATAACTGATGTTGGCATTTGCATTTGCAAATTGAGCTGGGGCATAAAAGCTACTCAGTGTTTCAACAGCCCCACCCAGGATGTGCCATGTTCCTTTCCTGGTCAACCAGCTTTGTAAAGGCTGCAGAGGAAGACTGGAATCATCAGGCAGAGATTCTCCTTTGTTCCATCTGCCCCCCCACCCTATTAACAGCATAAAACCCATCACATTTACACCTCACATCCGTTCCAAAGAAGAGTCACGTTGGACTTGATCCTATGGCTGAATTTTCTGGCCCTGTCACAGAGAGGGTGTGGCTGGAAAATGCGATGAGCCATTCAAAAGTCCATTGACTTCAGCGGGAGCGAAAAATCCCGACAGTGGAAAATTCCACCTGTTAGCGTTGTTTCTCTCTCCACAGATGCTGCCACGTGCTGAGTTTTTTTAGCTCTTTCTATTTCTATTTCAGGTTTCCACAATCCACAGTAATTTCCTCTTCATTATTATTCTGGTGAAACTGAAGGAGCACTTCTGTCCTCCTGATTCACTCTGAAAATGTGAAATTTACTTTTTTGATACCTGCCCTCCAGTACCATTGGAAAAAACTGAGTTTGTTGTGTATTGTACTTGCAGGATAATATGCACGTGGGTTTGAACAGCAGAGGTGTATTGGATGGCTGTGAACTGCACAAAGGCTTGATCTAGACTGAGACAAAGCCTGCAAAGCAGCCGATGACATCATGGGCTTGATGTGCAATCAATTACACTCAAGACAAAGCGATTCCATAACTGAAGGCTTTAATCTACTAGAACCTGTTCGCCAGCAGCTTCGATACAGAAAGTGAAGGCTGCTGGGACGGCACCGTTGACAGGCGGAGCTACGTACAACAGCCAATGGTAGACTCCTGGGTCTAACCAATGGTTATCAGCCTCTTAGGTACCGCAATACCTGGTATTACCACATTCACCCCCTGTTAAAAAGGAGTCCGGCGGGGGTGGTGGCTAGTTCTAACAGTCGCCTTTGGCATGGTATGACCAGGTATGGAGGTACCGTGGTGTCGAGGATATTTACAAAGTGTTCACAGTGAAGCAATCAGTCGATTGGGTGGCATGGTTGTCCTTCTGGAGCGTCTGGGCTTCGGTGGTGATTCTGATGGGGGTCCCGGTGGTTGCGACTCCGGGAGCGTGGTTTCGTCCTCTCTGGCAGCTTCGTCACCCCTAGGTGGCGCTGTTGGGGCAAAAGGTTGACACGGGGGGGGGGGGGGGGGGGGGGGGGCACCTGTAGGGGGTGTCGGTGGGTGGTCGGGCCTCGGCAGGAGCGGCGGGAGTACTGACCCTCCAGTGAGGTGCTGTGGGGGGGGGTGGGGGTGGGGGCAATGGTTCGGGTGCGCGTGGGGTTTTGGCGGGCGGCTGGTCCCGAAGGGAGACTGTATCTTGCCGGCCGTCAGGGAATGCCACGTAGGCGTACTGGGATTAGCGTGCAGCAGGTGGACCCTCTCTACCAATGGGTCCGACTTGTGCGCCCGCACGTGCTTCCGAAGCAGGATGGGTCCGGGTGTCGCTAGCCAGGTTGGGAGCAAGGTCCCGGAGGAGGACTTCCTGGGGAAAACAAGGAGACGTTCATGAGGTGTCTGATTTGTGGTTGGACAGAGCAGCGACCGGATGGCGTGGAGGGCCATCGGGAGGACTTCTTGCCAGCGGGTGACTGGGAGATCCCTGGACCGTAGGACCAGTAGAACAGTCTTCCAGACCGTTCCGTTCTCCCTCTCTACCTGCCCGTTTCCCCGGGGGTTGCAACTGGTCGTCCTGCTCAAGGCGATGCCCTTGCTGAGCAGGAATTGACGCAGTTCGTCGCTCATAAAGGAGGACCCCCTATCACTGTGTATGTACGCGGGGAAACCGAAGAGTGTAAAGATACCCTGGAGGGCCTTGATGACGGTGGTTGTGGTCATGTCGGGGCAGGGGATGGTGAAAGGGAACCGGGAGTATTCGTCAATCACGTTCAGGAAGTACGTGTTGCGGTCGGTGGAGGGGAGGGGGCCTTTGAAATCCATGCTGAGGCGTTCAAAGGGACGGGAAGCCTTTATCAGATGCGCCCTCTCTGGCCGGTAGAAGTGGGGGTTGCACTCTGCGCAGATTTTACAGTTCCTGGTGACTGACCTGACCTCCTCGATGGAGTAGGGCAGGTTGCGGGTCTTGACAAAATGGAAAAAGCGAGTGACCCCCGGGTGGCAAAGGTCCCCGTGGAGGGATCGGAGGCGGCCCACTTGTGCAGTGGCACAAGTGCCACGGGACAGGGCATCAGGAGGCTCGTTTAGCTTCCCCGGACGGTACAAGATCTCGTAGTTGAAGGTGGAGAGTTCTATCCTCCACCGCAAGATTTTGTCGTTCTTAATCTTGCTCCGCTGTGCATTATTGAACATGAAGGCAACCGACCGTTGGTCCGTGAGGAGAGTGAACCTCCTGCCGGCCAGGTAATGCCTCCAATGTCTCACAGCTTCTACTATGGCTTGTGCCTCTTTTTCAACCGAGGAATGCCAAATTTCGGAAGCATGGAGGGTACGGGAGAAGAAAGCCACGGGCCTGCCCGCATGGTTGAGGGTGGCTGCCAGATAAACGTCGGACGCATCGCTCTCGACCTGGAAGGGGAGGGACTCATCGATGGCGCGCATCGTGGCTTTTGCAATGTCTGCTTTGATGCGGCTGAAGGCCTGGTGGGCCTCCGTCGACATGGGGAAGGTTGTGGACTGGATTAGGGGACGGGCTTTGTCTGCGTAGTTGGGGACCCACTGGGGGTAATAACTGAAAAACCCGAGGCAGCGCTTCAGGGCCTTGGGGCAGTGAGGGAGTGGGAACTCCATAAGGTCTAGCCTAGAATGGCTAGACGGTCGGTGCTAAACATGCATTTATCCTTATTGTATGTCAGATTAAGGATTTTCGCGGTCTGGAGAAATTTGCAGAGGTTGGTGTCGTGGTCCTGCTGGTCATGGCCACAGATGGTGACGTTATCCAGATACGGGAACGTTGCGCGTAAGCCGTACCGGTCAACCATTCGGTCCATCTCTCGCTGGAAGACCGAGACCCCATTAGTGAAACCAAAGGGAACTCGTAAAAATTGATAGAGCCGCCCATCTGCTTCGAAGGCAGTGTACTTGCGGTCACTATTACGGAGGGGTAGCTGGTGGTAGGCGGACTTCTGAACCACCGTGAAGAAGACCTTGTATTGTGCGATCCTGTTTACCAGGTCGGCTATATGGGGGAGAGGGTACGCGTCCAACTGCGTAAACCTGTTGATGGTCTGGCTGTAGTCAATGACTATCCTATGCTTCTCCCCGGTCTTTACCACCACTACTTGAGCTCTCCAGGGACTGTTGCAGAGTTGAATACAACTGACACTTTATTGCTCTAAGATGTGTGACCTCCCACAGCAGCTGGCGAAATGGCTGCTATAAGGAGGACACACATATTTATACTCGCCTACTGGGCGGAGCCAGCAGGCAGGGACTAACGTAGTACAGGTCCTACCATACATCATCTAATATAGGTGCAACAGTGGTTTACCACAAGGAGCGTCAGAGACTGCAGCTGTAATTTGGGCTCCTGTCCACAGGTACCGCAGAGGGACAGCTAAGGAGGGTGAAGAGGGTGGTGTATGAATATGGGGAAAAAGCCAGCAGGATGCTGCCGCACCAGATGAGGAAACAGGAGGTGACGAGAGATATTGGGAAAGTAAAAGATACAGGGGGGAAGTTGGTTTTGGATCCGGTGGGGGTGAATTATGTGTTTCTGGAGTTTTATAGTAAATTGTATAAATCGGAACCCACAGCCGGGGAGGAGGGTATGAAGCGATTTCTGGGAGGGCTGGAGTTCACGAGGATAGACGGGGAGTTGGTGGGGGATTTGGAAGCCCCAATTGGGCTTAGGGAGGTTATAGATGGGTTGGGGGCGATGCCATTGGGTAAAGCCCTGAGACCAGACGGATACCCGGTTGAGTTTTATAAAACGTTTTCCGGGCTGTTGGGTCCGCTCCTGGTAAAGGCTTTTAATGAATCAAAGGAGCTGGGAGTGCTCCCCCAACGTTATCGCAGGCATCGATTTCTCTTATTTTGAAGCGGAATAAGGATCCGGAGAGCTGTGGCTCGTGTAGGCCAATCTCCCTGTTAAATGTAGATGTGAAATTGCTGGCAAAGATCTTGGCCACACGCATAGAGGATTGTGTCCCGGAGGTAATAGGGGACGACCAGACGGGATTTGTGAAGTGATGACACCTGACATCCAACATTAGGCGATTCCTGAATGTAATAATGATGTCTGCGGAGGGGCGCGAGGTCGAGGTGGTGGTGGCCATGGATGCAGAAAAGGCCTTTGATTGAGTGGAGTGGAAGTACTTATGGGATGTCCTGAGAAGGTTTGGGTTTGGGCAGGGATTTGTGGATTGGGTCCGGTTGCTGTATCAGGCACCGATGGCGAATGTAAGGACAAACTGGGTTCGATCAGAATATTTTAGTCTATGCCAGGGGACGAGTCAGGGGTGTCCACTCTCCCCACTACTGTTTGCCCTGGCCATGGAGCCTTTGGCAATGGCACTGAGAGCATCGAACATTTGGTGGGGGATAGTGAGAGGGGGGGAACATAAGGTCTCGCTGTAAGTGGACGATTTGCTTCTTTATATAACAGACCCGTTGGGGGGAATTGCAGGAATTATGGGGATACAGGAGGAATTTGGTTGGTTCTCAGGTTACAAACAAGAGTGAGGTTTTTGCAATTCAGGCAAGGGGGCAGGAGAAGAGACTGAGGGAGATGCCGTTCAAAGTGGTGGGAGGGAGTTTTAGGTACCTGGGGATTCAAGTGGCAAGGGACTGGGGTCAGCTTCATAAACTAAATTTGGGCAGGTTGATTGAGCAAATGAAAGGGGACTTCCGTAGGTGGGACATGCTCCCACTGTCACTGACGGGGAGGGTACATAGATACATGGAAGATAGGAGAAGGAGGAGGCCTTTTGGCCCTTCGAGGCTGCTCTGCCATTCATCACAATCATGGCTGATCAATAGCCTAATCCTGCTTTATCCCCATAGTCTTTGATCCCATTCTCCCCAAGTGCTATATCCAGCTGCCTCTTGAATATATTCAAAGTTTTAGCATCAACTACTTCCTGTGGTAATGAATTCCACAGGCTCACCACTCTTTGTGTAAAGAAATGTCTCCTTGTATCTGTCCAAAATGGTTTACTCTGAATCCTCAGGATGTGACCCCTGGTCCTGGACACATCCATCATTGGTAACATCTTCCCTGCATCTACCCTGTCTCGTCCTCTTCGAATTTTATAAGTCTCTATGAGATCCCCCCTCATTCTTCTGAACTCCAGCGAGAATAATCTCAATTTAGTCAATCTCTCCTGATATGACAGTCCCGCCATCCCTGGAATCAGTTTGGTAATCTCAAGGTTGCTGTTTGTGTCTCAGTGTCTTCCAATCTTCATCCCCAAGGCATTTCTTAGGAAGTTGAATGCGGCAATCTCGGGTTTTATATGGACCGGGACAGCCCTGAGGGTGAAGAAGGTCCTTCTTGAACGGGGCCGGAGGGAGGGGGGCTTGGCCCTGCAGAACTTTATTAATTACTACTGGGCGGCTAATATATCGATGGTTAGGAAATGGGTAGTGGGGGAGGGATCGGTGTGGGAGCGAGTGGAGGTGGCATCTTGCAAGGGCTTTGTTAACAGCACCTTTGCCGTTCTCGCTGGCGCGGTACTCCACAAGCCCAGTGGTAATGGCAACCCTGAGAGTGTAGGGGCAATGGTCAATGGAGGCAGCACATAAAACATACAGTGCAGAAGGAGGCCACTCGGCCCATCGAGTCTGCACCGACCCACATTAGGCCCTTACTTCCACCCTGTCCCCGTAACCCAATAACCCCTCCAAACCTTTTTGGACACTAAGGGCAATTTATCATGGCCAATCCACCTAACCTGCACGTCTTTCGACTGGGAGGAAAATAGAGCACCTGGAGGAAACCCACGCACACACAAGGAGAACGTGCAGATTCCTCACAGACAAGTGACCCAGTGGGGAATCGAACCTGGGTCCTTGGCGCTGTGAAGCCACAGTGCTATTCACTTGTGCTACCGTGCTGCCCAATGAGACTGGAGGGGGCATCGGTGTGGTCAACGATCTGTGATAACCACAGGTTTGCTCCGGGGAGTCAGACAGGGGTTCAGGCGGTGGCAGCGGGCAGGGATTGAGAGATTTGGGGACCTTTTCATTGAGGAGCATTTCCCAAGCCTGGAGGAGCTAGAGGAGGAGTTTGAATTACTGGGTGGGAATGGGTTCCGGTACATACAGGTACGGGATTTTGTCCGGAGGCAGGTTATAAGCTTTCCTCGCCTCTCACTAAGGGGACTACAGGATAAGGTGTTGTCTAAAACAGGGGTTGGGGAGGCAAAGGTCTTGGAAATATATAATGAACTGATGGAGTGGGAACGGGTCCCAATTGGGGAGGTGAAAAGGAAGTGTGAGGAAGAGCTGGGAGGGGAGTTGGAAGTCGGGTTATGGGAGAAGGAGGAGAGTCAATGCATCCTCATCGTGTGCCAGGCTTAGCCTGTTCCAGTTCAAGGTGGTCCATAGGGCTCATATGCCTGTGGCCCAGATGAGTAGGTTTTTTGAGGAGGTGGAGGACAGGTGTGGGCGGTGTGGGGTAAGTCCTGCAAACTATGTACATATGTTTTGGGCATGTCCGAGGCTGAGGGGAGTTTGGCAGGAATTTTCAGATGTCATGTCCGAGGTCTTGGAAGGGAGGGTGACTCGAGCCCAGAGATGGCAATATTTGCAGTGTCGGAAGATCCGGGATACCAGGGGGGGAGAGAGGCTGACGATTTGGCGTTTGCCTCCCTGGTGGCTCGGAGATGGATTTTGCTGGGATGGAGGAACTTGGAACCTCCAAAGTCGGGGGTTTGGGTCAGTGGCATAGGCTAGAGAAAGTTAAGTTCACCTTAAGGGATTTGTTACAGGGGTTCGCTCGGAGGTGGCAGCTGTTCATCGACTTCTTCAAGGAAAATTGACCATCGGCAGGGGTGGGGGGGGGGGGGGGGGCGCGGGGTGGGGGGGGGGGGAGACATGGAAGTGACGATTAAGGGCAGGGAATCTAATGTGTGGATAGTTAGAGTTTAGGACTTGGGGTTGTTGGGTGTGTTATTGTGGGGTTTTTGCGTGTGTTGGATCTCTCTGTTGTTTAAAATGTTAAAATGTCAAAATTATAAATGCCTCAATGAAATATTTTCTAAAAAAAAGAAGAGTGCATACGCTCCGTGTACTGAATCCAGTCCTCCACACCAAAGAGTGGCATTTTCAAAAAGGTGCAAACCTTATTCCTTCGCGAAGAGAAATGGCCGCATTCCAATGGCTGGCAGCACTGACTGTAGTTCCATTTTACCCTCATCGCCAATTTAGTGGTCACAGAGGAGTCCGGAAAGGAGAGTTAAAATGAAAGGTTTATTGCCAAAGAAAAGTATATACAAGTCACAGTACCAGTCCCAGCCGGGACTACTCTGCAGCTCGGCTCCTACCTGGGCTACTTTTAATGTTCAGAGTTAACTATCTCACTGACAGGCCTCCGCCCCTCAATGTGGTAGCTCATACTCCATGAGGCTCATGGGGAGATGAATTGGGTCATCCGTTCGCAATCTCATCTGTATGGCCCCATTCCTCAACGCCCAAACAAAGTGGTCTTTGGTTGTATCATCCAAAGAATCACAAAACTCACAATTCCCCGTGAGGTGCTTTAGGGTTGCAACAAATTGTGATATATTCTCCCTTTCTAGCTGATTCCTTTGGTGAAACTGGAACCACTCACGATTATTAGTTGGTTATGGGAATAATGATCCTCTTGACCAATTCTTGATAAGTTTGTCAATAGGTTAACGGGCTGGACCAGATTGTGAACTAAATTAAAAGTTTTACTGCCAATGGCAGCAAGGAACACAGGGACCATATATCCTTTGAAATCTTGTTGACTAGGATATAGTAGTGAAATCCTTGTGCATATGACTTCCAATTTTCAGATTCTTTCTCAAATGGGTCGATGGCGCCAAATGTTTGTGCCATTTTTTCAGTGATACTAAAATCTGTTCTTAACTTCCCTTAAATAAATGGTCTAGTCAATAATGTTGAATAAGTGAATTGTAGCAGCTTGCGAGAAATGTTTTCTCTCTCCCACTCTACTTCTATGTCCTACTACGCTGCAAGTGGCGAACTCTGGAGCCTGACCTCGGAGTGCTGGTTTAAATTGAAAGTATGGGCCTTTCCTTCTTAATTGCCGCCCAACAACAGTATCGGTCCATTGCTGGTCAGGGGCTGGTTTAGCACAGTGGGCTAAACAGCTGGCTTGTAATGCGGGACAAGGCCAGCAGCACGGTTCAATTCTCGTACCGGCCTCCCCGAAGAGGCGCCAGAATGTGGTGACTAGGGGCTTTTCACAGTAACTTCATTGAAGCCTACTTGTGACGATAAGTGATTATTATTATTATTATTGGCAGGTGCAATCGTTGGCCTATTGTTGATCTACCACAACATCGACTGTTGAAAGTTTCAATTTTCTTTTCAGCTTCGGAAAATAATTTTTCTGATCCATTCCTTGTCGCCAGTTTTTTTTTCTCCTGTTTTTGAATCGTAGAATTTAAGTGCAGAAGGGGCCATTTGGCCCATTGTGTCTGCCCGGCCCTTGGAAAGAGAATCCCACTTAAGCCCACACCTCCACCCCATCCCTGTAACCCACTAACCCCACCTAACATTTTTGGACGATAATGTAAAATTAGCATGGCCAATCCACTTAATCTGCACATTTTTGTGTGGGAGGAAACCGGAGCACCCGGAGGAAATCCACGCCGACACTGGGAGAACGTGCAGACTCCGCACAGACAGTGACCCAAGCCGGGAATCGAACCTGGGACCCTGGCGCTGTGAAGCAACATTGTTAATCACTGTGCTACCGTGACATCCTGTTGTGTGTTATACTTGCAGGATAAACAAATGGAAATGCTGAAGCAAGTAATCAACTGAGGTTTATTGGATGGCTGTGAACTGCATAAAGGCTTGATCTAGACTGAGGAGAAGCCTGCGAAGCAGCCGATGATGTCATGGGCTTTCATGTGACTAGACTCTTAAAGTGACCATGCAAGATCACAACAACCACCCACATATATAACAGGGTTCATCCAGTTGTCCATCAAAATTGTAATTGGAACTCCTCATGCGTCATGGGGTTCTGATTTGCATTTTAAAGAACTGACTGCTAGAAGCAAACAAGCATGCCAGCCACCCCATGGGAGACCCCGTTCAGGATGTTAGTGGTCAGAGCACTGGTATAAACTATATAATGATAGAATCGAAAATCAGTGTTGCACAGGAGGCCATTCAAGACTGCACTGGCTCTCTTTGTGGCGGAAATCCAATTAGACCCACTCATCAGTTCTTACATCAGAGCAAGAGGATCAGCCATGATCATGTTGAATGGTGGGACAGGCCCCAAGGGCCCAATAGCCCACCCCTGTTCCTATTTTCTATGTTTCTTGTTGGTTTTCTGTGTTGTCGCAAAAGTTAAAGTGCATCTCCTCAACTCTTGAAGATTAGTTTTTGCTAATTGACCAAACAACTTTTTTTTTAACCAGATTAGAATCCTTTCCTCTTTCGTATGTGTTTCCAAGAAGGCACACTATCGTAATGCTGCCTTGTTTGCAAATACTCCACATTTACAGATGAAATGTTCTTTTTTTATAAGTTTAGAGTATCCAATTTTTCTTTTCCAATTAAGGCGAAGTTTAGCGCGGCCAATTCATCTACTGGCTGCATCTTTGGGTTGTGGGGGTGAGACCCACGCAGACTCGGGGCAAATGTGTACAAATGAAATGTTCTGAGTTGCAGAAAGATTTTTGCTGTGAGGCAGATCCCTTTCTGTTCACCCTTATCAGGAAAACTGTTGTCTCCAGCCAAAGTCTGGCAGCACATAGAGGGACCACCTTGTTCAAAGTGCCAATGGGCTTGCAGTAGAAATTCACATCACATCTCAGTTTCCATAGCAACAGTAGTCTTTCCCATAACGAGCTGTATCATCTGACTGATGTCATAGCAGCATGCAGCTGGTCAAACGAGGCACCTCCTAGCACATCCTCCCAGACGCGATCAAACCTAAGGCAAGATGATATAAAGGGAAATGGTAAGCTCTTTGCCGTTGTATTTTCTTTTTAAAAATAACAATTGGTGATTGTCTCAGACTTCAGAAATAAACTCCAGTGTGCTGTGGGGTGGAAACGCCTACACAAATTTTTTTCTTTGTGTTTGGCATTATTCAAATCTTGTGAGGGAGGCTGCCGCATCAATACACTGTACTCTGCAGATGGGAATAAGATGCAGGCCCAAATTCCTGCTGCAGACTCAAGCCTTTTCAACTCGTTTCTGTTCACTTTTCTCTGACTCTATTGGAAAATGTATCTTACTGACTTGGCAAATCCTATGATAAAAAGGCTAAAAATGTTGTGCGATCTAACACCTCATTAATGTTACAGATAATTATAGTGCTTTTTCATGCTCTTAAACTATCACATATTGTTCTTTCTAGGTATCACTGCTGTAAGGCATAATCTTTCCACATACCAAAGTGCTGAGTATTTCATTGCAAGTGTAGTCAATAGTTGTAAATTCATCCTGCAGCCAGTGGCACAATTCTAATTTGGTTATCGCCTTAAGCTGTCCTTCCATGACATGAACATTACGATAGTTGATGCAAATTCAAGGCATTGTAAATTACAATATGTTGAGGTAATAAAAAATGGATGAGAGCAGTAATTTTGAGGAGATTAAAAATTCTCATTATAGTTCTCTCCTGAACTGTCTATATTAAAATGTTTAGAATAAGAATTATACAAGATTAAAGTAAGACATGCATGTGCAAATCTGGAATTGTGTGCTTTTGATATATCTTCAATATCTTAATACTCAATGTGATAAGATTTAAGATAATGACAATTTGTGAAATGTAAGATACTCAATGTGCTTTACGATATGCTTATAAAGACTAAAAATGCTTATGATGCATTAAAGGTGCATTTTACAGGCCTTTGGGCCTCATGCAGCTGAGGCATGAGAGGAAGCTCGAGTGCTTTCAATCATTTTCTTTTTCATTTCTGTGTGCGATGACATTTTCAGTCAGTCAGATCGAATGTCACTACAATCAGAGCTCAGACTATTAGAGATATGTGTAAAAAAAGAAGAGACATGGGAAAGATGTTTTTTGTTTTTGAAGGCTTTTTAAAGTGTGTTGTGTACGCCGCTAGGCGGTCCTTACTTGCAATTCTGCTTGGTTGTAAATAATGCAGGAGTAGTAATTTAAGGGAAACTGGCCATAGCCTTAGACTGTGGTTGTGATGCGGTTGCCGCTGGGAGGAGTGAGACGTCTGAGTTACACAGCTGAGGCACTGTGCTGCAAATGCAGCCTCGAAGTTAACCACTAGGGACCTGGTGCTCTGCTCGGAGTGCCTCATTTGCCAAGCTGTTTGCTAAGTCAGCTATGACTGGGTTGGGCTACGTTTAGTAAAGATTATGGGAAGTAACCTGCAGACAGTCTCATTCAAATGGATAACCCGATAAAGGAATTATACATGGATCAGAATAAATTGCTCTCCAGTCTTCAATATAAATTGATAAGAAAAACCACAACTGTATAAAAATTGACCCTGCTCAAGACAACAAATCCTTTCCTAAATGTTTTTACAGCCTTATTAATGATGAGGATTGTTAGCTTAGTCAGGCATGTAGACATTGAGCTCATGGGCGGAGGCAGTTTACTCGTCTAAAATTGTCTAACACAATAGGTTGGACTACAATGGAAACCCACATTATAAAATATGTGATTATAAATTCATTATAAATTATTCTGAAGGATACTAGTGATTTATGGAAAATAAATGGTACTGACAAGTTGTGAAATTACAATTTAAAGTCCAATAATTTCTCAATCAGCACAATATATTGAGCTATATGTGGGAAAGTAGAAAAATGTCAAATTGTTTTCACCTGACCTGAAAAGCCTGGTAGAAAATTGATCCACGTTACCATATATCTTGGTTATTTATGCCAGAAGTGCACTAGACAAAACACATGTGGCAGTGGCGGAGGAACGTATTGTGTGTAAGGTGAGGTGCACTTTGTTAGATGAGGTGCTCTGGGTTAGAGGTTTGATGGTGTAGTGCACCGGTTTGAGGTTAAATATTTTAGGTGAGGTCATTGGGTAAGGGATGTGTTGTGCCGGCTGAGCAACATGGCATATAAGGTACACCTGGGTAAATATTTAGAATCCGCAGGATTTGAGGAACAAAAAAAGGCCATTTGGCCCAACAAACTGCTACCCTTTCCATTAATCTCAGAAGTACATTCCTGTCTTCTCACAAGATCCAGAAATCCTCTCCTTCTATAGAAATGAATCCGTTTTTTCTTGACGGGAAACGATGATTCATTAGACATTACATCACAGTGACGAGGCCTCATGACCCATCAGTCCAGAGATTGTTGATCAGTGATTGTATCTGTTGGAACATGCCATATGTCTTTTCAGTTTCTGTTAAGAAATAATTATCTTACATTCATTATTTGGCCCAGAGAGCAGTACCAGCTGCTTCGCGTCACATAAAGTAGCCATATGTTATTATAGGCAATGCCAACTGAGGAGAAAGCTCAGGAAGGTCAAAGAAAAGGCCACAAGATGGAAACGGACTGGTCGAAAGTCATGAGAAATACAGACTGACTTGCATCTGGAAGAAAGCAAACAGGAGAATGTTATTGTGGAGGAACCAGAGAAGGGTCACTTTATAGTACAGATTTTAATAAACACACGAGTATTGCCAATTTGAAATTAAATAGAAAATGTGTTCATCGTAATTGAGGTTTGTTGTATCTGTATCTTTAGACTGACAGTACAAAGAAATAGATTTCAGATGCACATGCATTGAATGCAACATTAACAGAAGTTATTAAATAGGTCTTCACTGTACAAATGCTGGTTCTAGTCTAAGGGCAAAAGTCCACAAAGTAGCCAATGATGTCACGAATGTCACATGACTCAGTTCTTAAAGAGATATTGCACACAACAACAATAACCCAACTATATAACAGAATCACAGAATAATACAGCTTAGAAGAGACCCTTCAGCCCATCGAGCCTGCACTGCCACATAATAAACACCTGACATAATCCCATTTGTCAGCATTTGGCCCATAGCTGTGAATGTTATGACGTGCCAAGTGCTCATCCAGATACTTTTTAAAGGATGTGAGGCAACCCGCCTCTGCCACCCTCCCAGGCAGTGCATTCCAGACCGTCACCACCCTCTGGGTAAAAATGTTTTTCCTCAAATCCCCCCTAAACCACCTGTCCCCTGCCCCTCACCTTGAACTTGTGTCCCCTCGTAACTGACCCTTCAACTAAGGGAAACAGCTGCTCTCTATCCACCTGGTCCATGCCCCTCAGAATCTTATACGCCTCCATCAGATCATCCCTCAGTCTTCTCTGCTTCAGGCGAAAACAACCCAAGGTTGGACAGATTTTGAAAAGGGTAGATAACACTTAGGTTCACCTCTTCATCAGGATTGGTTACTTGGATAGAAAACAATCCTTCATAGGACTCGTCAAAACAGATAAAAAAGTGAAAGAAACAAATAGCATTCTAGAGTTCAATATGCTGACTGTTTTCAGAGAAAGGCAACTTGCCAGTTCAGTTGTTTACTAATAAATTTAAAAATGGCGTCATGTGCTTAAAAACATAAGAACATAGGAAATAGGAGCAGAAATTAGCCGAAAAATGTGGATTTCTGCATGGGAGCAGGAGCAAGAGCTTCGGTATTAAATGAATACTCAGCATCTGTCCATACCAATGAAAACGATGCTGCCGAGACCACAGAAGAAAAGGAAGGTAATTAATACACAAGAAGGATTCAAAATTGGTTAAGCAGGAGGTATTAGATAAAGTTGATGAAGCACCAGGATCACCCAGGGCAAAATTTGCTGATGACATGTGTCATGATATTCAAACACACACATCATGATGGACACACTAACAGGCAAATCAGAGTACACAACACCACAACCAATCACAGACAAGAACACCAACCACATAAAAAGCACGAGCACGACACCTGGAGGTCAGTAGGTCTGGGGAGAAGGAAGCATGAAAGAGCTGTTGAAACACCACAAGCAGGGAGCCCCCCACGTGCAGAGTGCAAAGACCAAGTTGTAAATAGTGAGTTTAAATAAACAAGTGTTGTACCATATGCAACTGTGTTGGCTCATCTGTGTGTCAGAACACCCAACACCACATGGTACAGGAGTGGATCGATACCTGCCTACCAACCTGCCATTCTGGACATGGACCACACCGGCAAACCGCAGCCGATGCAAGTCACGGGGAACCTAGGCACCAACTGGAAGCTCTACAGGCAGCGATTTGACCTGTACATCCGTGCCACCGAAAAACAGAATGTCTCGGATGATTCGAAGATTGCAATGCTCCTCTTCTACGCAGGCCCCCACCCAAATGATGTCTTTAATTCACTGGTGTTCGAGGAAGGCGAAAACCAGGCCAAATATGACACGGTCATCCTCAAAATGGACCAGCACTTTCAAACTGAAGTAAACGAAACTTTCGAAAGATACATCTTTCAGCAACGCCTGCAAGGTAAGGAGGAGCTTTTTCAACCCTTTTTGACGCACCTCCGGATTCTAGCGCAGTCCTGCGGTTACGGCACCACCACAGAGTCCATGATCAGGGACCAGATTGTTTTTGGCGTTGCCTCCAGTGGCCTACGCCAGCAGCTTCTTAAAATAAAGAGCCTCACCTTAGCGTCTGCTGTGGAAGCCTGTGTCCTCCATGAAAATGCGACCTGCCGTTTTGCCCGATTTCAGGCGTCCGAGTTGGCACGGAGGGGGTCCCCAGCCGTCGAATCGGCAAGCCAGGCCGCCCACGACGTTGAACGCATCCAGGCCGTCGATTTCTTCCCGCCCCACGGCCCGGACGACAGCGGCCGCTTCCCGCGCTTTTCGCGGTCTCCCGCGCAGGTGCGCGCCAAAAATAACGGCCACAACGAGGGACGCACTGCGCAGGCGCGCCCACCGCAAGATCGCACTGCGCATGCGCAGTGGCGCAACGAACGCCGTGACGTCATGACGTGCAGCAAGTGTGGAGGTCTACACTTAAAAGGGCAATGTCCTGCAAAATACCAACAGTGCAACAGATGTGCCATGATAGGCCACTACGCAGCCCGCTGTCGTGCGGCTCAACCCATGGATCCGGCGCATCCTCGACAACCTCGCACACGAGTCAGGACCGTCCAGCCCACGCATCAAGACTTCCAGTTAAGTGATGCAGATGACCAGGATGACTTCAGAGTTGCCGTCATTGATGTCAACAAGGTCAATGCCATCAATCCAGACGATGAGTGGTGTGCCACCCTGACGGTCAACCGATCGCGCGTCGCCTTCCGTCTGGACACCGGCGCATCCGCCAACCTGATTGCTTACTCTGCAGTCCAGGCCATGAAGGTCAAACCACTCATCACACCATCCCGGCTTAAGATGGTTGACTATAACGGGAACGTTATCCCGTCCGTAGGATCTTGCCAGCTACAGGTGACTCACAAGAGGTACACGGCCACACTCCCCTTCGAAGTTGTGGGCTCATCAAAGGACTCGTTACTGGGCGCACAAGCGTGTAAGGTCCTTCACCTGGTACAGCGCATCATGTCTCTCTCTCCAGATGAGATATCCGACTTCCCGGATGCTGAGTTCCACGCGAATCTCCATTCCCTCCTCGCTCACAACCAGGAGGTTTTTGAAGGCATGGGGACATTGCCACACACGTACAAGATTCGACTCAGACCGGACGCCATCCCTGTCGTTCACGCACCTCGCAGGGTTCCTGCGCCTCTCAAAGACCGCCTCAAGGCACAACTGCAGATTCTTCAGGACCAAGGGGTCCTATCCAAGGTCACGGAGCCCACGCCATGGGTCAGCTCCATGGTCTGTGTAAAGAAGCCCTCTGGCGAGCTCCGTATATGTATAGATCCAAAAGATCTGAACAACAACATCATGCGGGAACACTATCCCATCCCAAAACGAGAAGACCTCACCAGCGAGATGGCGCGAGCCAACATATTCACTAAATTGGATGCGTCCAAAGGATTCTGGCAGATCCAACTGGACCCGGCCAGCCGAAGACTATGCACATTCAACACCCCTTTTGGCAGATTCTGCTACAACCGGATGCCATTCGGCATCATTTCGGCATCTGAAGTATTCCACCGCATTATGGAGCAGATGATGGAAGGCATCGAAGGGGTACGTGTATATGTGGACGATATCATCATTTGGTCCACCACTCCGCAGGAACACATGCATCGTCTTCGACGTGTCTTCACCCGCATACGGCAAAATGGCCTGCGTCTCAACCGTGCGAAGTGTGCTTTCGGCCAGACGGAGCTGAAATTCCTCGGGGACCACATCTCAAGGTCCGGGGTCCGTCCCGATGCAGACAAGGTTAGCGCCATCACAGCCATGCCACGACCGGCTGACAAGAAGGCTGTCTTAAGATTCCTGGGCATGGTCAACTTCCTTGGGAAGTTCATTCCCAACCTGGCTTCTCATACAACAAACATGCGCCATCTCGTAAAAAAATCGACGGAATTCAACTGGCACCAGTCGCATCAGCAGGAATGGGAGGAGCTCAAGCACAAACTGGTCACGGCACCAGTGCTGGCCTTCTTTGACGCGACTCGCCCTACAAAGATCTCAACAGACGCCAGCCAATCTGGTATTGGAGCGGTACTCCTGCAAAAAGACAGCACGTCATCATGGGCCCCGGTTGCGTATGCCTCACGAGCCATGACCCCTACCGAACAGCGCTACGCGCAAATCGAAAAAGAATGCCTGGGCTTGTTAACTGGACTGGACAAGTTCCACGACTATGTGTATGGCCTGCCACGATTCACGGTCGAAACTGACCACCGCCCCCTGGTCAACATCATTAACAAAGACCTGAACGACATGACTCCTCGCCTCCAGCGCATCTTACTCAAACTCAGGAGGTACGATTTTGAACTGATCTACACTCCGGGGAAGGAACTCATAGTGGCGGACACTCTTTCCCGAGCAGTGAGCACACCACCAGATGCGGAGGGGTTCGTGCGTCAAATTGAGGCACACGTGACTCTGACAGCAGCAAATATGCCAGCTGATGATCCTTGTCTGGCCCACATACGCGCAGAGACGGCGACTGACCCTCTGCTGCAGCGAGTGATGCGCCACATGACGGAAGGGTGGCTAAAAGGGCAGTGCCCCCAGTTTTACAATGTGCGAGATGATCTCACCAATATAGACGGGGTCCTTATGAAATCGCATAGGATCGTCATTCCACACAGTGTGCGCCAGATGATTCTTCGTCAACTACACGAAGGCCACTTGGGTGTCGAAAAATGCAGACGAAGGGCCCGGGCGGCGGTATATTGGCCGGGTATTAATGAAGACATAGCCAACATGGTGCTCAACTGCACAACCTGTCAGAGGTTTCAGCCGGCGCAACCTCCGGAAACACTTCTACCACACGAGATGGTGACGTCCCCCTGGGCGAAGGTGGGTGTTGACCTATTTCACGCGCTCGGCAGAGATTACATTGTTATTATAGACTACTTCTCAAACTACCCGGAAGTCATGCCTCTCCATGATCTGACGTCGTCCGCAGTCATTGGGGCCTGCAAGGAAACGTTTGCTCGCCATGGCATTCCAAGGACTGTCATGTCAGACAATGGACCTTGTTTTGCCAGCCGTGAATGGTCGTCCTTTGCCGCAGCATATGGTTTCACTCATGTGACATCCAGCCCTCTGCATCCACAATCGAACGGGAAGGCTGAAAAGGGTGTCCACATCGCAAAGCGGCTCCTGTGCAAGGCGGCTGATGCCGGATCGGACTTTAACCTTGCCTTGCTGGCCTATCGATCGGCCCCGTTATCCACGGGCCTCTCGCCAGCGCAGCTACTAATGGGTCGCTCCCTCAGGACGACGGTACCTTCCGTCCTGGCACCGACAACAGACCATGAGGCGGTTCTTCGGGACATGCAACTGCAGCGTGATCGCCAGAAAGGTCGGTACGACACACGAGCGACGGACCTGCCCCCCCTGTCCTCCGGAGACAAAGTACGCGTCCATCAACCGTATGGTGGCTGGTCAGCACCGGCCGAAGTCCTCCGACAAGTGGCTCCCCGCTCGTTCCTGGTTCGCATGCCGGATGGTTCCGTGCGTCGCCGCAATCGGCGCGCCCTTCGCCGACTTCCACGTTCACAGCCACACAACACGCCAGATCCTCAACAGGCTTCCGAGGATGACTTTGTGGAGCTGCCGCACATCACGCCCTTTCCATCGCCACCCATGGCCATGCCTGCACAGCAGCCGGTGGTTCTTGATCCACCCTTAAGGCGGTCAACCCGAATTCGTCGCAAACCCATTAGAATGGACTTATAATACAGTTCATATGTTTAATAAGTTGGACAATTTTACATGATAACCTGTTGTTGTTTATCGTTCCAGATGTCGTCTGACTGGACAACTGTTCAAAATTTTTTTTCTTCTTCTCTCGTTCGCATTTCTGTTATGTTATGGTACAACTGGATTCATGTGACGCACTCGACATCGCCCCATGTACATAGTTCCGTCATAGACACATGCTGCACACGACACACACACACTCTTAGATGCACTCACGTCACGATCATATTTATTACCACGTAGGCACATATCTTTGTAAAAAGGGGGGATGTCATGATATTCAAACACACACATCATGATGGACACACTAACAGGCAAATCAGAGTACACAACACCACAACCAATCACAGACAAGAACACCAACCACATAAAAAGCACGAGCACGACACCTGGAGGTCAGTAGGTCTGGGGAGAAGGAAGCATGAAAGAGCTGTTGAAACACCACAAGCAGGGAGCCCCCCACGTGCAGAGTGCAAAGACCAAGTTGTAAATAGTGAGTTTAAATAAACAAGTGTTGTACCATATGCAACTGTGTTGGCTCATCTGTGTGTCAGAACACCCAACACCACAACATGAAACTTAGAAGCATTGTGAATTGTGAGGCGAGTGTAAAGTTTGACAAGTTGATGGAATGGGCAAACAGGTGTCAGAGAATACAAAGAAATATGAAGTGATTCATTTTGGTCAAAAGAGCATGGAGAGATGGAATAAAATACAGGGCACAACTCTAAAGGGTGTGGAGGAGCAGAGGGACTTGGTCTATATGTGCAATATTCATTGAAGGTAGCAGGATTTCAATGGTTGAGACAGCAGTTAATTAAGCAT
The DNA here is from genome assembly GCF_047496885.1 of Scyliorhinus torazame. Taxonomy (NCBI): domain Eukaryota; kingdom Metazoa; phylum Chordata; class Chondrichthyes; order Carcharhiniformes; family Scyliorhinidae; genus Scyliorhinus; species Scyliorhinus torazame. The sequence continues at coordinate 291,701,186 of NC_092708.1, forward strand.
ACAGTATCCTAGGCTTTATCAATAGAGGAATAGAGTACAAGAGCAAGTAGGAAATATTAAACTTATTTAAGATGCTAGTTCGGCCTCAAACTGAGTACTGCATCCAGTTCTGGGCATCAGACTTTAGGAAAGATGTGAACCTATTAGAGACAGTGCAGAAAAGATTCACGAGAATTCACGAAAGGGATGAGGAGCTTCATTTATGAAGGTTGGTTGGAGAAGTTGTGACTGTTTTCCTTGGAGAAGAGAAAACTTAGAGGAGATTTGATAGAGGTATTAAAATCCATGAGGGGTCAGGACAGAGTAGACGGGAGAAAAACTGTTCCCACTCATGAAAGGACTGAGAACTAGAGGGCACAGATTGAAAGTAATTGGCAAAAGAAACGAAAGCCACATGAGGAAAAAGTGTTTCATGCAACAAGTGGTTTGAATACAAAGAACAAAGAACAAAGAAATGTACAGCACAGGAACAGGCCCTTCGGCCCTCCAAGCCCGTGCCGACCATGCTGCCCGCCTAAACTACAATATTCTACACTTCCTGGGTCCGTATCCCTCTATTCCCATCCTATTCATGTATTTGTCAAGATGCCCCTTAAATGTCACTATCGTCCCTGCTTCCATCACCTCCTCCGGTAGCGAGTTCTACCCTCTGTGTAAAAAACTTGCTTCGTACATCTACTCTAAACCTTGCCTCTCTCACCTTAAACCTATGCCCCCTAGTAATTGACCCCTCTACCCTGGGGAAAAGCCTCTGACGATCCACTCTGTCTATGCCCCTCATAATTTTGTAGACCTCTATCAGGTCGCCCCTCAACCTCCGTCGTTCCAGTGAGAACAAACCGAGTTTATTCAACTGCTCCTCATAGCTAATGCCCTCCATACCAGGCAACATCCTGGTAAATCTCTGCTGTACCCTCTCTAAAGCCTCCACATCCTTCTAGTAGTGTGGCGACCAGAATTGAACACTATACTCCAAGTATGGCCTAACTAAGGTTCTATACAGCTGCAACATGACTTGCCAATTTTTATACTCAATGCCCCGGCCAATGAAGGCAAGCATGCCGTATGCATTCTTGACTACCTTCTCCACCTGTGTTGCCCCTTTCAGTGACTTGTGGACCTGTACACCAAGATCTCTCTGACTGTCAATACTCTTGAGGGTTCTACCATTCACTGTATATTCCCTACCTCTATTAGACCTTCCAAAGTGCATTACCTCACATTTGTCCGGATTAAACTCCATCTGCCATCTCGCCGCCCAAGTCTCCAAACAATCTAAATCCTGCTGTATCCTCTGACAGTCCTCATCGCTATCCGCAATTCCACCAACCTTTGTGTCGTCTGCAAACTTACTAATCAGACCAGTTACATTTTCCTCCTAATCATTTATATATACTACGAACAGCAAAGGTCCCAGCACTGATCCCTGTGGAACACCACTAGTCACAGCCCTCCAATCAGAAAAGCACCCTTCCATTGTTACTCTCTGCCTTCTGTGACCTAGCCAGTTCTGTATCCATCTTGCTAGCTCACCTCTGATCCCATGTGACTTCATCTTTTGTACCAGTCTGCCATGAGGGACCTTGTCAAAGGCCTTACTGAAGACCATATAGACAACATCCACTGCCCTACCTGCATCAATCATCTTTGTGACCTCTTTGAAAAACTCTATCAAGTTAGTGAGACATGACCTCCCCTTCACAAGACAGTGCTGCCTCTCGCAAATACTCTTGCTTCCAAATGGGAGTAGATCCTGTCTCGAAGAATTCTCTCCAGTAATTTCCCTACCACTGATGTAAGGCTCACCAGCCTTTAGATCCCTGGATTATCCTTGCTACCCTTCTTAAACAAAGGAACAACATTGGCTATTCTCCAGTCCTCTGGGACATCACTTGAAGACAGTGAGGATCCAAAGATTTCTGTCAAGGCCTCAGCAATTTCCTCTCTTGCCTCCTTCAGTATTCTGGGGTAGATCCCATCAGGCCCTGGGGGCTTATCCACCATAATATTTTTCAAGATGCCCAACACCTCGTCACTTTCGATCTCAATGTGACCCAGGCTATGTACACACTATTCTCCCGACTCAACTTCCACCAATTCCTTCTCTTTGGTGAATACTGATGCAAAGTATTAATTTAGTACCTTGCCCATTGCCTCTGGCTCCACACATAGATTCCCTCCCCTTCAGTGGGCCAACCCTTTCCCTGGCAACCCTCTTGCTTTTTATGTACGTGTAAAGAGCCTTGGGATTTTCCTTAACCCTATTTGCCAATGACATTTTGTGACCCCTTTTAGCCCTCCTGACTCCTTGCTTAAGTTCCTTCCTACTTTCCTGTAAGAAAGGCCAGATTTAGCTTGTGCAGCCATTCCCATTCCCGTGCCACCTGGATGCCTAGGTACCGAAAGCTTCCCCCTACCACTCTAAACGGCAGCTCCCCCGATCGCCTCTCCTGCCCCCTTGCCTGGAACGCGAACATCTCACTTTTCCCCATCTTCAATTTATAACCAGAACACCGGCCAAATTCCCCCAGAATCCTCATAATTTCTTCCATCCCTTCCAGTGGGTCCGACACATATAAGAGCAGGTCGGCTGCGTCTCGTGAGACTCTGTGTCCCCCCCCCCCCCCCCCCCCCCCCCCCGCCGGGCCAGCCTCTTCCAGCCCCATGAGGCTCTCAACGCAATTGCCAGCGACTCTATGGCCAGTGCGAACAACAGCGGGGAGAGGGAGCATCCCTGTCTCGTCCCCCGGTGCAGCCTAAAGTAGCCCGATGTCAATCTATTCATCCGAACACTCGCCACATCACCTGATACAGCAGCCTGACCCAGTCAATGAAGCCCCATCCAAATCCAAACCGCCACAGTACCTCCCACAGATAATCCCATTCCACCCGATCAAAGGCCTTCTCTGCGTCCATTGCGACCACTACCTCCATGTCCCTACCCTCTGGGGGCATCATAAATACATTCAGCAGCCTTCTTACATTGGCCGCCAACTGCCTCCCCTTAACAAATCCCGTCTGGTCCTCCCCAATCACATCCGGGATGTAGTCTTCGATCCTTGAGGACAAGATCTTAGCCAACAGTTTGGCGTCTACATTTAGTAGGGAGATCGGTCTGTAGGACCCACATAGCTCCGGGTCCTTATCCCGCGTCAGGATCAATGAGATAGTGGCCTGTGACATCGTCGGGAGAAGCCCCCCTCTCTCCCGTGCCTCATTAAATGTCCTCATCAGCAGTGACCCCAGTATCCCAGAGAACGTTTTGTAAAACTCCACGGGGTACCCGTTTGGTCCCGGGGCTTTACCCGACTGCATGGCCTTCAGTCCATCTGCTATCTCTTCCAACCCGATCGGGGCCCCCCGCCCTTCTACCAACTCTTCATCAACCTTCGGGAACTTCAGCACCCTAAGAATTGCCTCATCCCCTCCGGCCCAGCTGGGGGTTCCGACTCATACAGACTGCTGTAGAATTCCTTGAACACCTTATTGACCCCCAATCTCCCTGGCTGCCTCCCGCTTTCTAAGCTGCTGCGCAAGCATTCTACTGGCCTTCTCCCCATATTCATAGATCACCCCCCCTCACCTTCCTCAGCTGCCCCACCGCCTTCCGCCAGTGGGCAGCACGGTAGCATTGTGGATAGCACAATTGCTTCACAGCTCCAGGGTCCCAGGTTCGATTCCGGCTTGGGTCACTGTCTGTGCGGAGTCTGCACATCCTCCCCGTGTGTGCGTGGGTTTCCTCCGGGTGCTCCGGTTTCCTCCCGCAGTCCAAAGATGTGCAGGTTAGGTGGATTGGACATGAAAAATTGCCCTTAGTGTCCAAAATTGCCCTTAGTGTTGGGTGGGGTTACTGGGTTATGTGGATAGGGTGGAGGTGTTGACCTTGGGTAGGGTGCTCTTTCCAAGAGCCGGTGCAGACTTGATGGGCCGAATGGCCTCCTTCTGCACTGTAAATTCTATGATTCTTCCCTGTAGTTAACAAGCAAAACTCCGCCTGCAGCCTCCGTCGTTCCCTTAGAAACCCTGCCTTTGGGGCCTCCACATACCTCCTGTCGACCTGTAGTATTTCCTTTATCAGTCGGTCCGTCTCTGCTCTGTCTGCCTTCTCCCTGTGGGCCCGTAGCTCCCCTCTAACCACCGCCTTCAGCGCCTCCCAGACCACTGCAGCCGAAACTTCCCCCGTGTCGTTGACTTCCAGATAGTTCTGGATACATATCGTCAGCCGCCCACACACCTCCTCATCCGCTACAAGTCCCACGTCCAGCCTCCAGTGCGGGCGTTGGCCACCCTCCTTGCTCACCTGTAGGTCAACCCAGTGCGGGGTATGATCAGAGATCGTGATCGATGAATAGTCAGTGTCCACTATCCCCGTCAGTAAACCTTCTTCAGGATGAAAAAGTCAATCCGGGAGTACACTTTATGCACATGTGAGTAGAAGGAAAACTCCTTCACTCTCGGCCGCCCAAATCTCCACGCCAAAAAAAATCTAACAGAAGATCCAACATCTAACATTCACAACTCCATCCCCCAAATGCAAATTTTAACTCACACAGCTCATCCGCAGGCCTCAAATCGATTCAGAAGGCATTGCAAGTAAGGTCCAAAAACAAAAACTTTTAAAAACATGAACACTGCAGCAAAGTTCAGTCCAAACATTTCAGTCCGCTACCAACCCTTTCCTTCAGGCGAAATCCATCGCTTCCTCGGGCGACTCGAAGTAGAAATGTTGCTCTTCTTGTGTGACCCAAAGACGGGCCGGATACAGCAGTCCAACCTTAACCTTCTTCTTAAAAAGGGTCGATTTTATCTGATTGAACCCTGCTCTTCTCCTGGCCATGTCCGCACTCGGATCCTGATATATACGCAGGACGCTGTTCTCCCATTTGCAGCTCCGTGTCTGCCTGGCCCACCGTAGGATGCACTCCTTGTCCAGGTACCTGTGGAATCTCACCACCATTGCTCTCGGGGGGGGGGGGGGGGGGGGGGGGGGGGGGTCACCTACACGTGGCTTCCTCGCTAGCGCTCTGTGCGCCCTGTCCACCTCCAAGGGTTGGGTAACGTCCTCTCCCCCAGTAACTTTTCGAACCTACCCGCTATGTATGCCCCTGTGTCTGTTCCTTCAGATCCCTCCTGGAGACCCACGACTCTCAGGTTCTACCGGCGGGACCTGTTCTCTAGATCCTCCACCTTCTCCTGGATCCTTTTCTGTTGGTCTCTCAACATTCCCACCTCCAACTCCACTGCAGCTTGGTGCTCCTCCTGCTCAGCCAGTGCCTTCTCCACTTTCTGTATCGCCCGATCTTGAGCATCCAGTCTGAGTTCCAGCCGCACAATCAATTCCTTGATCGGGTCCAAGCATTCCTGTTTCTGCTTGGCAAAGCTCTCCTGTATGAACTGCATCAGCTGGTCCGTTGACCTTTGGGTCATCGAGCCAGGACTCCAATCGTCGGCCATGCTTTCTCCCGCTGCAGCCTCAGCCCAAGCCTTCTCCGTTCGCCTGTTTCTTCCTTTGCGCGCACTCCTGGTCCACCTCTCCATGCACTGATGTAGGATTCCTCATCACAGTTGCATCCAACATCAATTTTCCAATTCAGATCTGGCAGAAAATCGGGGGAAAAGGTCCAAAGTTCCGACCTGAGCAGGAGCCACCAAATGTGCGACCTACTCCTTCATAGTTGCCACCGGTAGTCCGAATTACCAATTTCTAACAGCTTTAACTCGTATCGCATACTGTGAGAATATTTTGTTCTTGGGCCCACTCTACCTCCATGTCTTACTGCACTGCTCATGGCAAGCTCTGCAGGCTGAACTCCTCGGATACCAGTTTAAAATTGGTACGGGCCCTTCCTTTGACATTTTGCCCCAAAAGCCTTACCGGTTCTGATGTCAGGTGCGATTTCTGACCTTTTGTAAATCTGCTTGATCAATTGATCTGTTGAAGCATTGATGATCAAACTTCTGCTTTTTCTCTTCCTTCTGAAAAATATTTTTTTGATAACAATAATAATCTTTATTAGTGTCACAAGTAGGCTTACATTAACACTGCAATGAAGTTACTGTGAAGATCCCCTAGTCGCCACATTCCGGCACCTGTTCGGGTTCACAGAGGGAGAATTCAGAATGTCCAGTTCACCTAACAAGCACGTCTTTCGGAACTTGTGGGAGGAAACCGGAGCACCCGGAGGAAACCCACACAGACACGGGGAGAACGTGAAGACTCCGCATAGACAGTAACCCAAGCCGGGAATCGAACCCGGGTCCCTGGCGCTGTGATGCAACTGTGCTAACCACTGTGCTACCGTGCCACCCATCCCATCTTTATCGCCAGTTTTCTTTTTGTAAATTGTTGTATCTTTGGACTAACAGTGCAAAAGAAATAGACTGTTTAAAAAATAATAATTTTTATTCAAATTTTCTCAAAATATCAACAACAAAATACAGAAAGAAAAGAATAAACCCCATCCCCGCCATATACATAAATAATAAATTAACAGCCTTCATCAACACAAAGGCAAATATACACGCTCACTCAAGAAAAACAAACCAACCCCCCCGCCCCCCCCCCCCCCCCCCCCCCCCCCCGCCCCCCCCCCGCCAGGGTTGCCGCCGCTACTGACCATCTTCTAATGCTTTGACAGGAAGTCCAGGAACGGTTGCCACCGCCTGAAGAACCCTTGTACCGCCCCCCTTAAGGCAAATTTCACCCTCTCCAATTTAATAAACGCCGCCATATCGTTGATCCAGGATTCCACGCTTGGGGGCCTCGCATCCTTCCACTGAAGAAGAATCCTTTGCCGGGCTACCAGGGACACAAAGGCCAGAATATCGGCCTCTTTCGCCTCCTGCACTTCCGGCTCCTCTGCCACCCCAAATATTGCGAGCCCCCAGCCCGGCTTGACCCTGGAACCTACCACCCTCGACACCGTCCTCACTACACCCTTCCAAAATTCCTCCAGTGCTGGGCAGGCCCAGAACATGTGGGTGTGGTTTGCTGGGCTCCCTGAGCACCTAACACACCTGTCCTCACCCCCAAAGAACCGGCTTATCCTTGCCCCGGTCATGTGAGCCTTATGCAGCAACATAAATTGTATGAGGCTGAGCCTCGCGCAAGAGGAGTAGGAGTTCACTCTCCCCACGGCATCCGCCCATGTCCCCTCGTCAATCTCCTCACTCAACTCCTCCTCCCACTTACCCTTTAGCTCCTCCACCGAGGCCTCCTTCTCCTCCTGCATCACCTGATAGGTTGCCGAGATCCTCCCCTCTCCAACCCACACCCCCGACAGCACCCTGTCCTGGACCCCGCGTGGCGGCAGCCGTGGGAACTCCACCACCTGCCGCCGAACAAACGCCCTTACCTGCATATATCTGAAGGTGTTCCCCGGGGGGAGCCCAAACTTCTCCTCCAGCTCACCCAGGCTCGCGAACTTCCCGTCCACAAACATGTCCCCCATCCTTCTAATACCTGCCCTGTGCCAGCTCAGGAACCCTCTGTCCATTCTCCCCGGGACAAACCGGTGGTTCCCCCGTATCGGGGACCACACCGAGGCCCCCACCTCCCCCCTGTGAGGTCTCCATTGCCCCAAATTTTGAGGGTAGCCGCCACCACCGGGCTCGTGATATACCACGTTGGAGGAAGCTGCAGGGCGCCGTCACCAGCGCCTCCAGGCTCGTGCCCACACAGGACGCCATCTCCAGCCTCTTCTATGCTGCTCCCCCCTCCCCATCACCCACTTACGCATCATTGCCATGTTGGCGGCCCAATAATATCCACAGAGGTTAGGCAGCGCCAACCCCGACGCCCCCCCCCCCCCATACCTGCACCGCTCCAGGGACACCCTTCTCACCTTCGGGGTCTTCTGCGCCCACACAAACCCCATAACGCTCCTGTTAACCCGCCTTAGGGATCAGGATGGGGAGGCACTGGAACAGGAACAAAAATCTCAGGAGCTCCGTCATTTTAACTGACTGCACCCTACCCACCAGGGAGAGTGGCAGCACGTCCCACCTCTTAAACTCCTCCTCCATTTGCTCCACCAGTCTTGTGAAGTTAAGTTTATGTAGGGCCCTCCAGCTCCTAGCCACCTGGACCCCCAGGTACCTGAAACTCCTCTCCACCCTTTTTAGTGGGAGCTCACCAATCCCCCTCTCCTGGTCCCCTGGGTGAACAACGAACAACTCGCTCTTCCCCATATTGAGCTTATACCCGGAGAAATCCCCAAACTCCCTGAGAATCCTCATCACCTCCGGCATTCCCCCCACCGGGTCCGCCACATATAACAGCAAATCGTCCGCATAGAGCAACACCCGATGTTCCTCCCCACCTCGCACCAGCCCCCTCCAATTCCTCGACTCCCTCAATGGCATGGCCAGGGGCTCAATCGCCAGCGCAAAGAGCAGGGGGGACAGGGGACCCCCCTGCTTCGTCCCCCGGTGTAACCGAAAATACTCTGACCTCCTTCTGTTCGTGGCCACACTCGCCACCGGGGCCTCATACAGCAACTTAACCCACCTGACAAACCCCTCCCCAAAGCCGAACCTTTTCAGCACCTCCCACCTCTACCCTATCAAAGGCCATCTCCGCATCCATCGCCGCCACTATCTCCGCCTCCCCTTCCACCGCCGGCATCATTATAACATTCAAGAGCCTCCGTACATTCGTATTTAGCTGTCTCCCTTTCACGAACCCCGTCTGATCCTCGTGAATGACCTGCGGCACACAGTCCTCTATCCTCGTGGCTAAAATCTTCGCCAACAACTTTTCATCTACATTTAGGAGTGAGATCGGCCAGTATGACCCACATTGTAGGGGATCCTTGTCCCGCTTCAGGATCAAGGAGATCAGCGCCCGAGACATCGTCGGGGGCAAAGCCCCTCCTTCCCTTGCCTCGTTAAAGATCCTTACCAGAAATAGACTGTTGATACACATGGGTTGAATGCAAGATCAACAGAGTTTATTAGTTAGTCTTTACTGTACAATGATTGGTGGTAGACTAAGGGCAAAAGCCCGCGAAGTACCCTATGATGTCATGCATGTCACATGACTCGGTGTAGACTTGGTGGACCGAAGGGCCACTTTTGTGCAGTATTATTCTGACTCCCTTCTGAAAGGGACATTGCACACAACTACAATAATTCACATATATAGCAAGAGAGACATTGAACAAATATTTTGTGTTGTCTTCAGAGTGGAAGACAAATTATTTACTAGAAACAGAAGGTGACCTAGGGGCCAATAAGAGCAAGGAACCAAAGGTTATTAATAACAGCAGTGATAGTGGTGAAACCTAAGGGACTAAAATCTGACAAATTCCCAGGAAATGATGGCCCACATCCTTGGGTTCTTATGGAGATAGCTGCAACAAGGATAGATGCGCTAGTTATGATTTTCCAAAAGTCCCTGGAGTCTGGAACAGTGTCAGGGGATTGGAAGTTTAGTAAATGCAACATTACTATTCAAGAAAGGAAAGACAGGGAAAACAGAGAACTATAGGCCAGTTAGCCTAACATCAGTCATTGAGAATGTGCTGGAATCTATTATGAAGGAATTATTAACAATGTACTTGGAAAACCATGGTCTGATAAGGCAAAGTCAACATGGTTTTATAAATGGCAAATAGCGTTTGACAAATTTATTGGAGTGTTTTGGAAATGTAGCCAAGAGGGTAGATAAGGTGCCACGCAAGATAAGGACTCATGTGGTTAGGGGGTAATGGAGAGAAGTTTGATTAACATACAGGGCGCAGTAAATCGGGATAAATGGGGCCCGTTCAAGTTAAGAGGTTGTGAATAATGGAGTATTTCCAAGATCAATGCTGGGACTCAACTATTTTCAATTTATATTCGTAACTGAGGCGAAGAGTCAGAGGGTAAAGTTTCTAAATTTGCTGATGATACAAAGCTATATGGGAATGAAAACTGTGGGAAGGATACAAACAGGCTTCAAAGGAATATAGATAAGTTAAGTGAGTGAGACACAAGGGGCGGGATTCTCCGATCCACCGCCAGGTTGGAGAATCGCCGGGGGGGGGGGGGGGGCGGCGTGAATCCCGTCCCGCCACTCCGACGCTGGCTGCCGAATTTTCCAGCGCCGGTCTAGCCCCCGGAAGTGTGGAGGAGTCCGCAACTTCTGGGTGGCCCGATGCTGGAGTGGTTTACGCCACTCTTGGAGCCGGCATCGGGCCATCGCGCCAAGTGTGGGAGAATTCCGCCCAAGGTAACAGAAAAGTTATCATGTCGGGAAGTGTAAGGTTATTCACTTTGGTCAAAAGAATAGAAAAGCAAAATATTTTTTAAACAATACGTGCAACTTGAAAACATTGATTCCAAAGGGACTTGGGTGTAATCGTACAAGGAATATAGAATTAGGAATACAAAGTTAGTATTTAGGTACAAGAAGCAATGAGGATGGTAACTGGCATGTTGGTTTTTGTTGCAATCATAGGAACATAACAGCCACCCTAAGTAAAGTTTGTGATTTACTGAACCCATGCGGCCATGAGGACTCCTTTGTGAATGATTAAATCATCCAATTTTTTATCATTTAGCTGCGGAAAGTAAGATGACCATCCGCATATCATGCAGATCTACACTCATTTTCCTGGCAGCATGGATAGCTGCTGTCCTCCATTCCCCCAAATCTTTGATCCAACTCAGCAAGTGAGAATCTGGTCATTTAGGATCAAGGGCTTTCCTCATTAAACATGTATCTTCACAAAACTCATATTTGCTGGCTGAAAAGATTTACAACTGAAGCTGTTGGACCAGGAAAGCCATCATTGGTCAAACCACTGAAGTCTTCAGGCAAGATAGGTCTGACTTTCCTGCAGCCATAGATAATATCCTGGAATTTTGGCTGCACCCTGCACCAGGGCAGTCTGAGTCAGCTGACTTTCTGACAGCACAATGGACATTGGTTGTGGGGTGGCAAGACTCGCTGTCACTCAGAGGAAGCAATATGAGCCTTTCCCTTTACAGATCTGCCACTCCCATGAGGTTGCAACTCACTCTTCTGTGGTACAACTGATATTCAGTGATCTATAACACAATTGAAGCATCTAACCACATGTTCACTGAGCTTTTTGCAAAGACAGTGGGGACTGTGCAGCTCGGACCCTTAATGGGACTAGTTTGTGCTTTGATTAAAACTCGAGGAGCTGGTGACACAGGTCCCAACGGCAGAGTTCACCTTACATTCCTTGGCTGACTGCAGAGTGCTAATGCCAGTTGGATGAACGACTGAAAATGCACGAGCAGCTTTCTAACACAGCGCAAATGAAGCCCAACCATTAAATGGTTTGGGTTTCAGACTGATAAGATTCATCAGAAAGCCAATTGCTTTGTATAGCCCACTGCCCACTGAAAAACTTCACACCACCTGTCTGAAAATCGGCCATTCAAAACCGTTTATTGCTCACCCCAAAAAAAACCCAATGTCTGCAAGAGAAATCCCCACTGTCCACCCTAAAACAGCCCATTGCCTACCAAAATAAACACCTGGGACGAGATTCTCCGACCCCCCGCCGGGACGGAGAATCGCCGGGGGCTGGGCTGGCGTGAATCCCGCCCCCGCCGGTTGCCGAATTCTCCACCACCGGATATTCGGCGGGGGCGGGAATCGCGCCGCGCCGGTTGGCGGGCCCCCCCTGCGATTTTCCGGCCCGGATGGGCTGAAGTCTCGCCGCTAAAATGCCTGTCCCACCGGCGTAGATTAAACCACCTACCTTACCGGCGGGACAAGGCGGCGCGGGCGGGCTCCGGGGTCCTGAGGGGGGGGCGCGGGGCGATCTGGCCCCGGGGGGTGCCCCCACGGTGGCCTGGCCCACGATAGGGGCCAACCGATCCGCGGGCCGGCCTGTGCCGTGGAGGCACACTTTCCCTTCCGCCTTTGCCACAGTCTCCACCATGGCGGAGGCGGAAGAGACTCCCTCCACTGCGCGTGCGCGGGAATGCCGTCAGCGGCCGCTGACGCTCCCGCGCATGCGCCGCCCGGAGATGTCATTTCCGCGCTAGCTGGCGGGGCACCAAAGGCCTTTTCTGCCAGCTGGCGGGGCGGAAATTCATCTGGCGTGGGCCTAGCCCCTTAAGGTTGGGGCTCGGCCCCCAAAGATGCGGAGCATTCCGCACCTTTGGGGCGGCGCGATGCTCAACTGATTTGCGCCGTTTTGGGCGCCAGTCGGCGGACATCGCGCCGTTTCCGGAGAATTTCGCCCCTGAAGTGAAGATCCACCCCAGAGCATTCTCTTTTTTTTTAATTTAGAGGACCAATTAATTTTTTCCAATTAAGGGGCAATTTAGTGTGGTCAATCCACCTACCCTGCACATCTTTGGGTTGTGGGGGCGAAATCCACGCAAACACGGGGAGAATGTGCAAACTCCACACGGACAGTGACCCAGAGCAGGGATCGAACCTGGGACCTCGGCGCCGTGAGGCATCAGGGCTAACCCACTGTCCCACCGTGCTGCCCCCCAGAGCATTTTCTAAACCTGTCACAGTGTTTTGAATTCACAAAATCAACTGCCTAACTGGAAAACTAAAAATGTTGAAGGGCTGTGGATGGAACATTCTGGTTTAATTGAGTTATTCTGCTGTGGGACTCTGAGTCAGCAGCTTTTCTGTGCGTGAGCAATGACTCAGACAATACGATCAAACAGAAAGGAAATAATTGTTTGGGAGCCCAGGACATCAGTGCAAAAGGGAAGGCTGAAACATTTGCAACCATCTTCAGCCAGATTTGCCAGGGGGTGACACATCTCGGTTTCCTCCTGAGATTCCCATTTCAAAAACATGACAGTGAACATGATCCCAAGGGGAACTTGTCCTGGAAATATTGCTTGGAGAAATAGAGTTGATCAACATGGCAGTTTCGCCCCAGTGCCCTGGCCATTGGCTTTCCCGTTCTTCCCCCTTGTTCCTTTTAAATAGAAGAATCCATAGAATCCCTATTGTGCGGAAGGAGTCCATTCAGTCCATAAAGTCTGCACCAACACTCTGAAATGGGACTCTATCTAGTCCTAGTCTCCCGTCCTTCTGATAGAAACACGAATAAGAATATAGGACTTGGGAACAGAAGTAGGCCATTCAGCCCTTCAAACCTGCTGCATCATTCAATACGACCAGAGCTGATCTGGTTGTCTCAACTCCACTTGACGCAATGCCTCCATAACCTTTGACTCCCTTGTCTATCAAACACCTGTCCAACTCTACCTTGAAGAAATTCAATGATCCAGCCAGACCTGGCCACCACACACAACCTCTTGGCAGCATCTTCATTTTTGACACCCCTGGATGTCCGTTGTGCACATCCTCGAGGATCGCCTGTCTGCCCTGGCTTGCAACCACGACGTGTGACCCCCCATAGGAGAATACCTTCTTCCACACGGAGCTCTGCATCTTGGCGTCAAAGGCCGTAGGTCTTCATGCAGATTACCTTGCTGGCCCCCGTGTAAGACGATGTGGCTTACTTTCACCAGCACTGAGTCCTTTTGCGTATCTGGGCAGTGGTGACCTGCAAGGTGTTCATGAAGTTGAGCGTCAAAATGCCAAAGGTTTGGGTGCGAAGTGGCCGTGCAATATCTTCACAATCTCATCATAGGTTTTCGAGTCATGTTATTTTGGCTGCACCAGACTTCACAGGAGGTAATCTTTCAGTATATGGGCTTCACCGTTCGTTGTTCTCATCACAGAGTCCTATGGTGTCAAATATTTTTACCATGGAAAGGACTTGTGTAAGTACGATGTGCCACAAATATTTTAACACAGCTCACTTCTTTTCTCAAACATGGTACCCCTGAGCTCATTCTGTTTCCTTCCGGGTTTTGGAACACCCCCAGCTCTAAAGTATTGTTGCAGGGTACTTGCTACTCACAGTGTTCCCTGTGCTGTTCCAAATCTTTCCAGGCAGGGCACATGGCAAGCATCCTTTCAATGCTGTTTCCTCTGAAACCTACATTTAAATTTTGGTTCCTCCGATGGCTGCTACCATTATTTGGCCCCCCTCCATCGGCAGCTTTGGTGTAGCAAAGTTTTTAGCTTCTTTTTAAAAAAATATATATTTATTAAAGTTATTTAACACAATGTTTCTCCCTTACAAACAATAACCCCCCCCCCCCCCCCCCCCCCCCCCCCCCCCCCCCGGGCACCTTCCACATCTGTCCTCTACCCCAAAGAACCTGCTCAACCTCGCCCCCGTCAGGTAAGCTCTGTGAACCACCTTAAATTGTTTCAGGCTGAGCCTGGCACACGAGGAGGAGGAATTAACCCTACCTAGGGCATCCGCCCACAGACCTTCCTCGATCTCCTCCCCCAGCTCCTCCTCCCATTTACCCTTCACCTCTTCTACCAGCGCTTCTCCTTCTTCTTTCATCTCCTGGTGTATTTCCGACACCTTGCCCTCCCCGACCCATACACCCGAGATCACTCTGTCTTGAATTTCTTGTGCCGGGAGCAACGGGAATTCCCTCACCTGTCGCCTCACAAAAGCCCTCACCTGCATATATCTAAAGGCATTTCCCGGGGGTAACTCAAACTTCTCCTCCAGTGCCCCGAGGCTCGCAAACGTTCCGCCAATGAACAGGTCCCCCATTCTTCTGATCCCCGCCCGATGCCAGCTCTGGAACCCCCGTCCATCTTTTGCATGACCCCCACCATCCGCTCCATTGGATCCGCCACGTACAGCAACAGGTCATCCGCATATAGCGACACCCGATGCTCTTCTCCCCCTCGGACCACCCCCCTCCATTTATTAGACTCCCTCAATGACATGGCCAATGGTTCGATCGCCAATGCGAACAACACGGGGGACAGGGGGCACCCCTGCCTCGTCCCTCGGTACAGTCGAAAGTACTCCGACCTCCGCCGGTTCGTCACTACACTCGCCACCGGGGCTCTGTAAAGGAGCTTAACCCAACTGATAAACCCACCCCCGAACCCAAACCTACGCAGCACCTCCCAGAGGTACTCCCACTCTACTCGGACAAAGGCCTTCTCCGTGTCCATAGCTGCCACTATCTCCGCCTCTCCCTCCACCGATGGAATCATTATCACATTTAAGAGCCGCTGCACATTGGTGTTTAGCTGCCTACCCTTTACAAATCCTGTCTGGTCCTCGTGAATCACCCCTGGGACACAGTCCTCGATCCTCGTGGCCAGCACTTTTGCCAGCAACTTTGCATCCACATTAAGGAGCGAGATCGGCCTGTACGATCCACATTGCAGTGGGTCCTTGTCCCGCTTTAGGATCAAAGAAATTGTTGCTTCCGACATTGTCGGAGGTAGGGTCCCCTCCTCTCTTGCCTCATTAAAGGTCCTCACTAGTAGCGGGGCCAACAGGTCTACGTACTTCCTGTAGAACTCCACCGGGAACCCGTCCGGTCCCGGGGCCTTCCCCACCTGCATGCTCCCCAAACCCTTGCTCAGCTCCTCCAACCAATTGGTGCCCCCAAACCAGCCACCTCTTGCTCCTCCACCCTCGGGAATCTCAGTTGGTCTAGGAACCGTCTCATACCCTCTTCCCCCGCTGGGGGCTGGGATCTGTACAGCTCTTCATAGAAGGCCTTAAATACCTCGTTTATTTTCGTCGCACTCCGAACCGTGGCTCCCCTTCCATCTTTGACTCCCCCTATTTCCCTCGCTGCCATCCTTTTACGGAGCTGGTGTGCCAGCATCCGACTAGCCTTCTCCCCGTACTCGTAAGTCGCCCCCTGCGCTTTCCTCCACTGTGTCTCCGCCTTCCCTGTGGTCAACAGGTCAAACTCCATCTGGAGCCGTTGTCTTTCCCCAAGTAATCTTTCCTCCTGGGCCTCTGCGTATCTCCTGTTCACTCTCAACATCTCCCCCACTAACCTCTCCCTTTCCATGCCCTCTGTCTTCTCCCTATGAGCCCTAATGGAGATTAGCTCTCCCCTGATCACCGCCTTCAACGCCTCCCATACCACCCCTACCCGCACCTCCCCGTTGTCGTTGGCCTCCAAGTACCTTTCGATACACCCCCTCACCTTCCCACACACCACCTCGTCCGCCAGCAGTCCCACATCCAGCCGACACAGGTCCCTCTCCTCTCCCAGCTCCAGTTCCACCCAGTGCGGGGCATGGTCCGAAACGGCTATGGCCGAATACTCCGTCCCCTCCACCCTCGGGATGAGCTCCCTGCCCAGAACAAAAAAATCTATCCGGGAGTAGACTTTGTGTACATGGGAAAAGAAAGAAAATTCTCTGGCCTGCGGCCTTGCAAACCGCCATGGGTCCACTCCCCCCACCTGATCCATAAACCCCCTAAGTACCTTGGCCGCCGCCGGCCTCTTTCCAGTCCTTGATTTCGAGCGGTCCAGTGTTGGATCCAACACTGTATTGAAGTACCATTATCAGGCCTCCTTTCTCCAGGTCCGGAATGCGCCCCAACATGCGCTTCATGAATCCTGCGTCATCCCAGTTCGGGGCGTATACGTTTACCAACACCACCCACGTCCCTTGCAGCCTACCGCTCACCATTACATATCGCCCTCCATTGTCCACCTCAATAGTCTTGGCCTCAAATGACACCCGCTTTCCCACTAATATTGCCACCCCTCTATTCTTCGCGTCCAGTCCCGAGTGGAATACCTGTCCTACCCATCCTTTTCTTCACCTGACCTGATCCGCCACCTTCAGGTGAGTCTCTTGGAGCATGACCACATCCGCCTTAAGTCCCTTTAAGTGCGCGAACACTCGAGCCCTCTTCACCGGCCTATTCAGCCCCCTCACGTTCCACATTATCAGCAGGATTGGAGGGGCTCTCACACCCCCCACCCCCCCCGCCGACTAGCCATCTCCTTATCTGGGCCAGTCCCGTGTCCACGCCTCCCTCACCCTCCAGTCCCCCAGACGGGGGGGCCCCCGTCTCGACCACCTCCTCTGTGTCCCATTCCTTTTCGGCCAGTGCAGCAGCATCCCTTCCCCCCCCCTCCCCCCGCTAGACCCCTGTCTAGCTTTTTTGCTCCCCCCATGTCACTCCCGTAAGTCAGCTGACACCTGCTGACCCCGGCTTCTCCCGCCGTCCCATTGACCTCCCCGTGTGGGAGTCTCCCAATCAATATGCGTTGCTTTGTTCCCCTTCCCGCCTTTCTTCCCGCGCGCGGGAGAAACCCCGCGCTTTCCACAGCCCACCCCTCTGGCGCAGCTCCTGTCACGGCCTTGTCTCTCTCCCCCAGCCCATATAACATTTCCTGCGCGTGATTGACCCCCTATATACAACAACCATCACACATCAAACCTCAAACATCCCCCCCACCCTCACAAACCCTCAGTTAGAGTCCAACTTTTCGATTTGTACAAAGGTCCACGCCTCTTCAGGCGTTTCGAAGTAATAGTATTGGCCCTTGTATGTGACCCACAGTCGCGCTGGCTGCAGCATTCCGAATTTCACTCCTTTCCGGTGCAACACCGCTTTGGCCTGGTTGAAACCCGCTCTCCGCTTTGCAACCTCCGTGCTCCAGTCCGGGTATATTCAGATCTCTGCATTGTCCCACTTACTGCTCCGCTCCTTCTTGGCCCATTTCAGGACCAACTCTCTGTCCGTGAACCGGTGAAACCTCACCACCATCGCCCTTGGCGGCTCATTTGCCTGGGGCTTCCTCGCCAGCACCCGGTGTGCCCCGTCCAACTCCAGCGACCTCGAAGGGGCCTCCGCGCCGATCATCGCCCCAAGCATCGTGCTCGCGTATGCCCCGGCATCAGCCCCCTCCACTCCTTCAGGGAGACTCAGGATCCACAGATTCTTTCTCCTCGACCTGTTCTCCAGGTCTTCGAGTCTTCCCGCCCACCTCTTGTGTAGCGCCTCGTGCTGCTCCACTCTCACCGCCAGGCCCAAGAGCTCGTCCTCATTTTGGCTGACTGTTTTCTCTACCTCCTGGATCTTAACCTCGTGGGCCTTCTGGGTGATCCCGAGTCCTTCAATTGCCGAAAGCATAGGCGCCAGCATCTCCTTGCGCATCTCCTCTTCATCAAGCAGTGCTTGATGAACTCCTGCATCTCACCTTTGTCCCTGGCCGCCGCCATTTTGTTTTTTTTACCTCGCTTCTCCCGTTGCTCCAGTGCCGCTTTTCTGGCCATTGCACTTCGGGTCCGTTTCATAGGCGTTGGAGGGGGACCTCTCTCTTCCCTTCCCCACGGGTTTTTGTCAAAAAAAGTTCCGTTGGGGCTCCTCTAGCGAGCCCGAAAGTCCGTGGTAGCGGGAGGTGCCGAATCGTGCGGCCTAGCTCCGCATCTGGAAGTCAGTTTTTAGCTTCTTAATCCTTTTCAGATGTCTGCGCTCAGATGGACAATTTTTCTATCATTTTATACTTTTGCAGGACTCTGCCAGTGTGGTTCCAACTTCCTCATCGCCAGCTTTCTTTGTGGTATTTTTAAAGGGTAGGCTTGTAGACCATGAAGGTACAAATAAACAAGATCTTTATTGGAAAGATGTTTACTCTACAGGTTGTTAGGTAGACTGCTCATTTGCCTGCGCAAACTGTCGATGGCGTCATCGATGCATCACGTGATCAGACTCTAAAAGTGACATTGTTAGACCTAGGAACAAACATGAATACAGTACACCATAGATCTGTTGTTCATACCTTTTCAACGTCCTTTAACCATTCTGGTCTTCAATACTTCTTTTCAGAGAGGGGGCAAAAGTGAAAATTGATCCAGTGGTCCAGAGAGCTTTTCTACAAAACCTTATCTGATGCAGGAGGTGAAGGAGGGAAAGGTGTTGGTGTGTGCCTCACCAGCAGGAGATACTGCATGGGGGACATGTCCAGGGTGAATGTGAGCATCAACAGGAGGCTGAGGAGCAGAGACAGTGGAAATGACTCACAACACCGACCTCTATCGTCCATGAGTCTTCTTTCTACAAATGAGTGTGAGGCAGTGCAGGGCAAGAGATCTCATCCACCACATCCATCCATTGATGTGCAGGGTAGATAGATTGGCCCAGGTAAAAGGGCATAGGAATGGGCAATAAAGCTGGCCCAGCCAGCGATACCCACATCCCATGAATGCTTAGAGTGCTCAGGTGGTTCTCTGCAAGACGCAGGGGAGAGGGTTTGCTACATGATTCCAATTTGCTGTGTCCTTCACAATCTGGCTTTGCAGAGAGGTGAGGCTCTGCCAGAGGGTGAACTGGAGGAGGAGGGGCCCTTCGTGGAAGATGAGAAGGGGCAGGAAGCCCAGGGATAACATGAGTGTGCTGATGCCAGGGAGGAGGGAAGAGGTGGGAAGCATGCCCGCGATACCCGAATAGCTGAAAGGTTCCAAGAAGACTAAAACTGAGTCCAATCATTAGGCGATTCTGCTCTAGCCCTCCAAACCATTTTGTGACTCCTGAGAGAATACCTCCACCATTGTTGGGAGGACGGGTCCTTCAAATCACATTGAGCCGTAAGAGATCACGACTCACAAGGATTAGAACCTAACTGTGGTCATTGGTGTCCTGCTAATTCGGTCACTCTGTCAACTTAAAGTCCAGCAAGGAAGAACAGTGATGTGAGCCAGTCTGGATGCTTCCCATGCCATGTAAGGATGCAAACAAAGCGCAAAGGACATGTGGACCAATAAGGGCTCTAAAATGCATGTCTTAGTTTGGGACACTATCATAGATTTAATAGATTTCATAGAATTTACAGTGCAGAAGGAGGCCATTCGGCCCATCGAGTCTGCACCGACTCTTGGAAAGAGCACCCTACCCAAAGTCCACACCTCATCCCTATCCCCATAGCCCAGTACCCCCACCCAACACTAAGGGCAATTTTGGACACTAAGGGCAATTTATCATGGCCAATCCACCTAACCTGCACATCTTTCGACTGTGGGAGGAAACCGGAGCACCCGGAGGAAACCCACGCACACACGGGGAGGATGTGCAGACTCCGCACAGACAGTGACCCAAGCCGGAATCGAACCTGGGACCCTGGAGCTGTGAAGCAATTGTGCTATCCACAATGCTACCGTGCTGCCCTATCAGATAAAAGCCCAGATGTGCAGAGAGTGACATATCCGATGAGCCCTCCGCAGCCATTGCTATCCCTTGAGGGCATAATCTCAGAGTAAGGGATAATCCAGTTAAGACAGAAATGACGACCCTGAGGGTAGTGATTCTGTGGAATTCCTTCTGCAGATAGCTGTGGAGACTGGGTCATTAAGTATGTTCAAGGCTGAAATAGACAGATTTTTAATCAAAGGTAATGGGGATAAGGTGGGAAAGTGGAGTTGAGGATTATCAGATCAGCATTGATCTCATTGAATGGTGAAGCATATTCAATGGGCTACTTCTGCCCTAATGTCTTACGGACTTATTATGGTCTTCAAGAGTCTGGTAACAGGTTGCATTGAGGTTGACATCACATGAATGTTAAATCAAAAGGGCACTCTCTGAGTGTGAGGAAGGCTGAACTTGGAATAAGAGGATTGCAAAGATTGAATTCAAAATACTTGCATCCGGCCATTACATTCACATACCCATGGGATAGGTTTCAAAAGGACCAATTTATTTACAGTGATAGAGCACCCGTGACCCTGAGGCGACACAGAATTTTTAAATTTGGGCTTTGGTGATGGCTCCACTGCCACTGGTTTTGGGAGGTATACGGGGAGCCCGTATCAGGGTGTGGAATTAGCTGCGGAGACACTTTAAGTTGGAGGGGATGTCGAAGTTGACACAGCTGAGCGGGAACCATAGGCTGGATTCTCCACACCCCGACACTGAAATCCTGTTCGGCAATGGGACGGAGAATCCAATTTCCCGCATGAAATCGGGATCAGCGCCGGTTCGGCGATTCTCCGCCCCCAAAATGTGGCGTACTCGGGGAGTATCCACCACCGGAGGTCATTGCCAGAGGCCCGCCCTGCTATTCTCCGCCCCCGACCGGCTGAATTCCCAATCTAATCTGGTCCTGCCATTTGGGATACTCGCGAGGTGGTTGCGGACCCTCTCCGCGGCCGCCACAGTCGGGGGCGGGCCGATCGGAGGGCAGGGGAGGCCTCATTCGGGACTGCACTTTTATTGTGCTGGCGGTCCGGGTCGGGCGGGCGGCTGATCGGGGGCACTATTTCCCCGGTCCAGGTCTGAGTCCACAATGGAGCACGGCACAGCCGCTGGATGCCCCGTGCATGCGCGGCCTCTGACCCGGAAGTGCGGGGGCCAATATCGGCAGCTGGAGCTGCGAGCTCCACGACAGCTGCTTTCCCGCCCCCTGCATGGCTGTGAATCTGTGGCCTTTTGATGCCAGTTTTTCTGGCGTAAAAGATCACAGTTTTTACGACGGTGGAGAATCCAGCCCCATAGGTTTAAGCTGGGGAGATGGACGGGATGTATGGAAAGTGAAGGGAGGCGGGGCTTGTGAGAATGAGGGACTTGTACTTGGAAGGGAAGTTTGCAGGGCTGGATGAGTTGCGGGAGAGGTTTGATTGCCGAGGGGGAGTGAATTTAGATATATGCAGGTGTGGGACTTTGCGTGAAAGAAGTGGAGGACCTTTTCCAAGTTGCCGGAGTACATCTTATTGGAGCAATTGCTGCTCCCGGATAAGTTGGGAGAGGGTAGTATTGGGGATATATATGGATTGTTGGGGGAGCAAGTGGTGAGGGCCAAGAACAAATACGAGGAGGCATTGGGGGAGGGGGGGGGGGTGCAATAAGCAGGGGACTGATGCAAAGTGATTAATAGGGTGAATTCAACCTCCTCTTACGCGAGGATGGGTTTTATTCAGTTTATGGTGGTGCACAGGGTACACATGACCCGAGCGAGGATGAGTGGGTTTATCCAAGGAGTGGCTGATGAGTGCGAGAAGTGTGGGCGAGGGCCAGATCCTCTATCTAAAACTGGCACCTATTTTCTAAGGATCTGTATCCCTCTGCCATCTGCCCATTCATGTATCTGTCTAGATACCTCTTAAATGACGCTATCGTGCCCGCCTCTACCACCTCCACCGGCAATACGTTCCAGGCACCCACCACCCTCTGCGTAAAGAACTTTCCACGCATATCTCCCTTAAACTTTTCTCCTCTCACCTTGAACTCGTGCCCCCGAGTAAGTGAGACCCCACTCTGGGAAAAAGCTTCTTGCTATCCACCCTGTCTATACCTCTCATGCTTTTGTAGACCTCAATGAGGTCCCCCCTCAATCTCCATCTTTCTAATGAAAATAATCCTAATCTACTCAACCTCTCTTCATAGCTAGCGCCCTCCATACCAGACAACATCCTGGTGAACCTCCTCTGCACCTTCTCCAAAGCATCCATATCCTTTTGGTAATGTGGCGACCAGAACTGTACGCAGTATTCCAAATGTGGCCGAACCAAAGTCTTGTACAACTGTAACATGATCTGCCAACTCTTGTACTCAATACCCCTTCCGATGAAGGAAAGCATGCCGTATGCCTTCTTGACCACCCTATCGACCTGCACAGCCACCTTCAGGGTACAATGGACCTGAACACCCAGATCTCTCTGTACATCAATTTTCCCCAGGGTTTTTTCATTTGCCGTATAGTTTGCTCTTGAATTGGATCTTCCAAAATGCATCACCTCGCATTTGCCCGAATTGAACTCCATCTGCCATTTCTCCGCCTAACTCTCCAATCTATCTATATTCTGCTGTATTCTCTGACAGTCCCCTTCACTATCTGCTACTCCACCAACCTTAGTGTCATCTGCAAACTTGCTAATCAGACCACCTATACCTTCCTCCAGATCATTTATGTATATCACAAACAACAGTGGTCCCAGCACGGATCCCTGTGGAACACCACTGGTCATAGTTCTCCATTTTGAGAAACTCCCTTCCACTACTACTCTCTGTCTCCTGTTGCCCAGCCAGTTCTTTATCCATCTAGCTAGTACACCCTGGACCGCATGAGACTTCACTTTCTCCATCAGCCTACCATGGGGAACTTTATCAAATGCATTACTGAAGACCATGTATATGACATCCACAGCCCTTCCCTCATCAATCAACTTTGTCACTTCCTCAAAGAATTCTATTAAGTTGGTAAGACATGACCTTCCCTGCACAAAACCATGTTGCCTATCACTGATAAGCCCATTTTCTTCCAAATGGGAATAGATCCTATCCCTCAGTATCTTCTCCAGCAGCTTCCCTACCACTGACGTCAGGCTCACTGGTCTATAATTACCTGGATTATCCCTGCTACCCTTCATAAACAAGGGGACAACATTAGCAATTCTCCAGTCCTCCGGTACCTCACCCATGTTCAAGGATGCTGCAAAGATATCTGTTAAGGCCCCAGCTATTTCCTCTCTCACTTCCCTCAGTAACCTGGGATAGATCCCATCTGGTCCTGGGGACTTGTCCACCTGCATGCCTTTTAGAATGCCCAACACATCCTCCCTCCTTATGCTGACTTGACCTAGAGTAATCAAACATCTATCCCTAACTTCAACGTCCGTCATGTCCCTCTCCTCGGTGAATACCGATGCAAAGTACTCGTTAGGAATCTCACCCATTTTCTCTGACTCCACGCATAACATTCCTCCTTTGTCCTTGAGTGGGCCAACCCTTTCTCTAGTTACCCTTTTGCTCCTTATATATGAATAAAAGACTTTGGGATTTTCCTTAACCCTGTTTGCTAAAGATATTTCATGACCCCTTTTAGCCCTCTTGATTCCTTGTTTCAGATTGGTCCTACATTCCCGATATTATTCCAAAGCTTCGCCTGTCTTCAGTCGCCTAAACCTTATGTATGCTTCCTTTTTCCTTTTAGCTAGTCTCACAATTTCACCTGTCATCCATGGTTCCCTAATCTCGTCATTTCTATCCCTCATTTTCACAGGGTCATGTCTGCCCTGTACTCTAATCAACCTCTATTTAAAAGCCTCCCACATATCAAATGTGGATTTACCTTCAAACAGCTGCTCCCAATCCACATTCCCCAGCTCCTGCCGAATTTTGGTATAGTTGGCCTTCCCCCAATTTAGCACTCTTCCTTTAGGACCACTCTCGTCTTTGTCCATGAGTATTCTAAAACTTATGGAATTGTGATCACTATTCCCAAAGTAATCCCCGACTGAAACTTCAACCACCTGGCCGGGCTCATTCCCCAACACCAGGTCCAGTTTGGCCCCTTCCCGAGTTGGACTATTTACATACTGCTCGAGAAAACCCTCCTGGATGCTCCTTACAGATTCTGCTCCATCTAGACCTCTGAAACTAAGTGTATCCCAGTCAATGTTGGGAAAATTAAAATCTCCTATCACCACCACCCTGATGCTCCTACATTTTTCCATAATCTGTTTACATATTTGTACCTCTATCTCACACTCGCTGTTGGGAGGTCTGTAGTACAGCCCCAACATTGTTACCGCACCCTTCCTATTTCTGAGCTCTGCCCATATCGCCTTACTGCTCGAGTCCTCCATAGTGCCCTCCTTCAGCACAGCTGTGATATCCTCTCTGACCAGTAATGCAACTCCTCCACTCCTTTTACCTCCCTCTCTATCCTGCCTGAAGCATCGACAATCAAAATCCTGGGATATTTAGTTGCCAATCATGCCCTTCCCTCAACCAAGTCTCAGTAATAGCAATAATATCATACTCCCAGGTACTAATCCAAGCCCTAAGTTCATCTGCCTTACCTACTACACTTCTTGCATTAAAACAAATGCACCTCAGACCATCAGTCCCTTTGCGTTCATCATCTGATCCCTGCCTACTCTTCCCCTTAGCCACGCTGACTTCATGATCTAGTTCCTTTCCGGCTTTAGTTACTACATCCTTACTGTCCACTAACCTCCTCATTTGGTTCCCATCCCCCTGCCACATTAGTTTAAACCCTCCCCAACAGCATTAGCAAAAGCACCCCCAAGGACATTGGTTCCAGTCCGGCCCAGGTGTAGACCATCCAATTTGTAGTAGTCCCACCTCCCCCAGAACCGGTTCCAATGTCCCAAAAATCTGAACCCCTCCCTCCTGCACCATCTCTCAAGCCATGCATTCAACCTGCCTATTCTTTCATTTCTACTCTGACTACCACGTGGCACTAGTAGCAATCCTGAGATTACTACCTCTGAGGTCCGACTTTTTAACTTGGCTCCTAACTCCCTAAATTCTGCTTGTAGGACCTCATCCCGTTTTTTACCTATATCATTGGTGCCTATATGCACCACGACAACTGGCTGTTCACCCTCCCCCTTCAGAATGTTCTGCAGCCGATCTGAGGCATCCATGACCCGTGCAACTGGGAGACAACATACCATTCGGGAGTCTCATTTTCAACCACAGAACCGCCTATCTACTGCCTTACAATTGAATCCCCTATGACTATAGCCCTTCCACTCTTTTTCCTGCCCTTCTGTACAGCAGAGCCAGCCACAGTGCCATGAACCTGGCTACTGAGCCTTCTCCCCCAACAGTATCCAAAACGGTATACCTGTTTTGGAGGGAGATGACCGCAGGGGACACCTGCACTGCCTTCCTGCTTTTCCCCTGCCTTTTGGTCACCCATTCCCTTTCTCCCTCAGCAATCCTAATCTGTGGTGTGACCAATTCGCTAAATGTGCTATCCACGACCTCCTCAGCATCACGGATGCTTCAAAGTGAGTCCATCCGCAGCTCCAGAGCTGTCATGCGGTCTAACAAGAGCTGTAGCTGGACACACTTCCCGCACATGAAGGAGCCAGGGGCATCAGGAACGTCCCTGAGCTCCCACATTGAGCAAGAGGAGCATAACATGGGTCTGAGATCTCCTGCCATATTTAATCTTAAGCTTAACTTAGTCCAACTATAATATCAAATAACATATAAATGAAAAAGGAAAAAAAAAAGAAAAATTGTTACCAATCACACGATATATAAAAAAAAATAGAAATAGAACTTTGGACCGGGGTTGTGAGAAGCTGGAGAGTTATTGGGCAGCGGTGTTTGGGACATTAACTAAAATTGTAGGGGTGGAGGTCAGGCTGGACCCAATGGTGGTGATCTTTGAGGTATCGGAAATGTGCAGACTGTGGACTGTGAGTTTGTGGAGTGTGTTGTTGTATATGTTACTGTTTCTTTTACACGTTTGGAATAAAATACATTAAAAAAAATAACTTTTAAATGTTCTTACCCCTTTGAGCAGCCCCGTCATCCGCAGTGGTGGAGGTAGCCTGCTGACTGTTACATCCCAACGTCTGTGTGGATGTCCTTTGGTAGCCCGAGCCCTGGGGGAGCCCAGCCTCATAAGAGTCTCCTGCTCTCGGACAGAAGCACCTTCAGCGACTAATGCTGCTGGAGTTGGTGTGGGCACAGGCATAGGAGATTCTGAGTGGCGTCACACCCTTTGTATGTCCTGAGTGGAGGCCCCTGGAGTGTCCAGTTGATGTTCTTCCTCCCTGGGGGTGGCAGAGGGCCTCGGCATGACTCCTGCAAGGGATGGGCCACCTGGAGGTTGGTCAAAATGCCTCGTCCCCATGTGGCCTGCATCCTGATGGTGCCCATCAGTGTGGCCATGGAGTGCAGGGCCGAGCGCTAATCGGGCTGGACCTGCTGGACCATGGTAGTTGCTATGGTAGCATTGACTTGCTCGCATGTCAGAGCCATGGCATCAGACAGGACATGGACGGACTCCTCCATTGTGCGCTCTAGTCTGCTGAATGACTGTTGAATCTTTGCCCCATGTTCCACTGCCTTCTTTTGCATCTCCACCAGTGAACTGACAGCCACTTCCAGAGGCTCATCATCTGACTGGGACTGAGCAGGTCGCTGGTCTCCAATAGCCCTCCGAGGGCCAGGGACCTTGGCTGTCCCTGCCTCCGACTGCTGTGGTAATAGGTCCACAGAATCATAGAATCCCTGCAGTGCAGAAGAACGTAAGAACATAAGAGCATAAGAACTAGGAGCAGGAGTAGGCCATCTGGCCCCTCGAGCCTGCTCCACCATTCAGTGAGATCATGGCTGCTCTTTTTTGGACTCAGCTCCACTATCCGGCCCAAACACCATAACCCTTAATCCCTTTATTTTTTAAAAAACTATCTATCTTTATCTTAAAAACATTTAATGAAGGAGCCCCAACTGCTTCACTGGGCAAGGAATTCCATAGATTCACAACCCTTTGGGTGAAGAAGTTCCTCCTAAGCTCAGTCCTAAATCTACTTCCCCTTATTTTGAGGCTATGCCCCCTAGTTCTGCTTTCACCCGCCAGTGGAAACAACCTGCCCGCATCTATCCTATCTATTCCCTTCATAATTTTATATGTTTCTATAAGATCCCCCCGCATCCTTCTAAATTCCAACGATTACAGTCCCAGTCTACTCAACCTCTCCTCATAATCCAACCCCTTCAGCTCTGGGATTAACCTAGTGAATCTCCTCTGCAAACCCTCCAGCGCCAGTACGTCCTTTCTTGGGTAAGGAGACCAAAACTGAACACAATACTCCAGGTGTGGCCTCACTAACACCTTATATAATTGCAGCATAACCTCCCTAGTCTTAAACTCCATCCCTCTAGCAATGAAGGACAAAACTCCATTTGCCTTCTTAATCATCTGTTGCACCTGTAAACCAACTTTTTGTGACTCACGCACTAGCACAACCAGGTCTCTCTGCACAGCGGCATGTTTTAATATTTTATCATTTAAATAATAACCCCTTTTGCTATTATTCCTACCAAAATGGATAACCTCACATTTGTCAACATTGTATTCCATCTGCCAGACCCTTGCCCATTCACTTAACCTATCCAAATCCCTCTGCAGCCTTCTGGTATCCTCTGCACTTTTTGCTTTACCACTCATCTTAGTGTAGTCTGAAAACTTGGACACATTGCAATTGGTCCCCAACTCCAAATCATCTATGTAAATTATGAACAATTGTGGGCCCAACACTGAACCCTGAGGGACACCACTAGCTACTGATTGCCAACCAGAGAAACACCCATTAATCCCCACTCTTTGCTTTCTATTAATTAACCAATCCTCTATCCATGCTACTACTTTACCCTTAATGCCATGCATCTTTATCTTGTGCAGCAATCTTTTGTGTGGCACCTTGTCAAAAGCTTTCTGGAAATCCAGATATACCACATCCATTGGCTCCCCGTTATCTACCGCACTGGTAATGCCCTCAAATAATTCCACTAAATTAGTTAGGCACAACCTGCCCTTTATGAACCCATGCTGCGCCTGTCCAATGGGACAATTTCCATCCAGATGCCTCGCTATTTCTTCCTTCATGATAGATTCCAGCATCTTCCCTACTACCGAAGTTAAACTAACTGGCCTATAATTACCCGCTTTCTGCCTACCTCCTTTTTTAAACAGTGGTGTCACATTTGCTAATTTCCAATCCGCCGAGACCAGAGTCTCGTGAATTTTGGTAAATTATCACTAGTGCATTTGCAATTTCCCTAGCCATCTCTTTTAGCACTCTGGGATGCATTCCATTAGGGCCAGGAGACTTGTCTACCTTTAGCCCCATTAGCTTGCCCATCACGGGGAGGATGTGCAAACTCCACACGGACAGTGACCCAGGGCCGGGATTGAACCCGGGTCCTCAGCACTGTGTGATAGCAGTGCTAACCACTGCACCATCGTGCCGCCCCAAAAATAAGAGTTTGAGAGTTATGGTTTCACATGAGTCCAAAGTCCAGAATCAAAAATCTGGTATTCTTTCAGTGGTTAGCTACCTGAAACAGTTGCAGAGTGATCTGTCTTTCCATAAGTGGGGACTTCGATGACAGAAGAAGGCACGCAGAGATGAATTAGACTAGTAGGCACCGATACAGAAGTTCCAATGTTCCAATAGTACATAGCGATGTTGAGGGCCAGGCAATTTACCTGAGCAGATTCTTTCTGCTGCTACCTGTTAGGTGGCAAATTGGTAGACTGCCTGGTTTCAGTTCCACACAGCAATATTACAGGTTCTAGCAGCTTGGGAACGCCATGAGACAAATCTCCTACATCTTCTCTGGTTCCAAGAAAGAGAAAAGATCTTAAAGTGGGCTCACCAGACAAAGTCATGTTTGTGGGCAGGACATAGAATAAGGGTATCAAGACATTGAGGCGGACCTGACAAAAAAGAGAGCCGAATTTCATAGAGCGAAATCGGCGCTCTATAAAAGTGGGGTACGATTTGGTATGCTATTCCCGGACAGATTCTGGGTGACATTTAAGGGCAAAGAACTCTACTTCAATACCTCGGCGGAGGCTGATCTTCTACAGCCACAGCACGGTAGCACAGTGCTTAGCACTGTTGCTTCACAGTTCCAGAGTCCCAGGTTCGATTCGCGGCTTGGGTCACTGTCTGTGTGGAGTCTGCACGTTCTCCCCGTGTCTGCGTAGGTTTCCTCCGGGTGCTACGGTTTCCTCCCACAGTCCAAAGATGTGCAGGTTAGGTTGACTGGCCATGATAAATTGCCCTTAGTGTCCAAAAAAGGATAGTTGGGATTACTGGGTTACGGGGATAGGGTGGAGGCATAGGCTTAGGTAGGGTGCCCTTTCCAAAGGCCAGTGCAGACTCAATGGGCTGATTGGCCCCCTACTATGATTCGCCTGGGTTTTGGAGAAAGATGTATTTTCTAGGTCTGGAATCTTAAGAGGTTTGATAGAAGAATCAGAGTCCTTTTTGTCCTTTGTCCCACTGTGGACCAGAGCTTTGCTGTGGAAATGTATAGGGTGTTGGTGCAGTCCTTTGGAATTTGATTTTCTGCAGTCGCAGGGGACGTTAGCACCTCTTTAAAGATAGCAAAGTTCCTGCTGGTTCCTTGAAGACTTGAAATTCCTCTGGTATGAGTTATAGATAGTCAGCTGCCAGGGTAAAACCTTTGCCCATTTTTAAGATCAAATAACAATTTTCTCAAGTAGCCAAGATGAGTGGGCCAAGATGACGAAGATATATATTTTCCATCCTATCTTCTGTTTAGTCTTCTGTGGTCTTAGAGAAGGAAGAATAGGAAGTGCAGAAGTAGACAGGGTTTCTCCTATTCATACTAAGACCATATGACGTAGGAACAGAAGTAGGCCATTCAGCCCATTGAGTCTGCTCTGCCATTCAATGAGATAATGACTGATCTGAAATGGTAATCCTCAGCTCCACTTTCCCAGCTTATCCCCATAACTCTTGATTCCCTTACTGATTCAAATTCTGTCTATCTCAGCCTTGAACATATCTAACCACCCAGCCACTACAACTCTCTGCGGTAAAGAATTCCACAGATTCACTATCCTCTGAGAAATGGGTGACCCATTACTCTGGTCCCACAGGGGAAACAACCTCTCATCATTGACCCTGTTGAGCCTCCTGAGAATCCTATATGTCTCAATATGTCTCTTCCCATTCTTCCAAACTCCAATGAATAGAGACCTAACCTACTCAACCTCTCCTCATATGGAAATCCCTCTATATCTGGGATCAACCTCGTGAACCTTCTCTGGGCTGCCTCCAATGCCTGTATATCTTTCCTTAAATATAGAGACCAAAACTGTTCACATTATTCCAGGTGTGGTCTAACTAATGCCTTGTATAGTTTCAACAAGACTTCCCTATTTTCATACTCCATTCCCTTTAAATTGAAGGTCAGTGTTCCATTTGCTTTCCCAATTACCTGCTGAACTTGCATGCTAGCTATTTGTGATTTATGCACAAGAGCATTTAGAAATGCACAATATAATCAAGTGGAGTCACCTTGGCTTCATGAATCATGCCTGACAAATTTATTAGTGGAAAATCCCTCAAAATCCCTCTGAGCTGCAGCTTTCAGTAGTCTTTCTTCATTTAAGTAATATTCGTCTCCTTTATTCTTCCTACCAAAGTGCATAACTTCATATTTTCCTACAGCATATTCCATCTAACAAGTTTTTGCCCATTCATCTAACCTGTATATATCCCTCTGCAGACTGTTTATGCCATCCTCACCACTTGCCTTCTTTGTGGCATTCACAAACTTGGCAATAGTACATTCACTTCTCTCATCCGATTCGTTAATATATATATTGTAAATAATCATGGCCCCAGTGCTGATCCAGTTCAACTCCACTAATTACAGGTTCCCGTCATGAAAATGCCCCTCTTATCCCAACTTTCTGACTTCAATTAGTTATGTCATGTGAATGTCTCTTTAAGAAATGTTTTTGTCTTATCACATGGCTTCAGTGATGTCATTGTGTGAATCGAGCTGGGCTTTGGCTCTGTGAGCTTACTTTCGCTTTTGACTTTACTTTCACTTTGCATTTGGACTGGTTTGTACTGTGCAGGTTGAAAGAAAGGTTTCTCTATCTTCATTTTAAAAGCTGTTTCCAGATTGTTTGATAACTTAAAATAAATAATTGTTTTCTGGAAGGAATTCAAACCTGTTGTTTGGAAATGAAACAAGAGTATCCATACCAAGTCCTGTACCAGTAAGAGTGCCATATGCCGGGCCACACCTTTGAAAAGGTTGTTATTTGGATCCTGTTATTAAATTGGAACAGTTAAGAGGGATTCATTAAGGGTTATAAATAGATTACTGTAGCTGTGTGGGGTATTTATGTTGGTAGTTAATAAAAATTCTTGCATGTGTGTGGTTATACAAATGTTAACTACATTTGTAGAATAAAGTTTGTGTTTTTGATTAAAAGCATCTAATAACTCTGTTGAATAACACGTGAAAGGCAGGCCCTTGTGCTCATCCCAGCCACATTCTTTTTTTTTTATTAAATATTTTATTGAAAATTTTTGGTCAACCAACACAGTACATTGTGCATCCTTTACACAATATTATAACAACACAAATAACAATGACCTATTTTATAAACAAAAAATGAATAAATAATAAATAACAAAAATGAAAACTAGCCCTAATTGGCAACTGCCTTGTCACAAGTAACACTCTCCAAAAATATAATTTAACAGTCCAATATATAATTATCTGTAGCAACGACCTATACATACTATACAGTATATATTAACAACCCTGAGAGTCCTTCTGGTTCCTCCTCCCCCCCCCCCCCCCGATCCTGGGCTGCTGCTGCTGCCTTCTTTTTCCCATTCCGTCTATCTTTCTGCGAGGTATTCGACGAACGGTTGCCACCGCCTGGTGAACCCTTGAGCCGACCCCCTTAGGACGAACTTAATCCGCTCTAGCTTTATAAACCCCGCCATGTCATTTATCCAGGTCTCCACCCCCGGGGGCTTGGCTTCTTTCCACATTAGCAATATCCTGCGCCGGGCTACTAGGGACGCAAAGGCCAAAACATCGGCCTCTCTCGCCTCCTGCACTCCCGGCTCTTGTGCAACCCCAAGTATAGCCAACCCCCAGCTTGGTTCGACCCGGACTCCTACTACTTTTGAAAGCACCTTTGTCACCCCCATCCAAAACCTCTGTAGTGCCGGGCATGACCAAAACATATGGGTATGATTCGCTGGGCTTCTCGAGCACCTCGCACACCTATCCTCCACCCCAAAAAATTTACTGAGCCGTGCTCCAGTCATATGTGCCCTGTGTAATACCTTAAACTGAATCAGGCTTAGCCTGGCACACGAGGACGACGAGTTTACCCTGCTTAGGGCATCTGCCCACAGCCCCTCCTCGATCTCCTCCCCCAGCTCTTCTTCCCATTTCCCTTTTAGTTCATCTACCATAGTCTCCCCTTCGTCCCTCATTTCCCTATATATATCTGACACCTTACCATCCCCCACCCATGTCTTTGAGATCACTCTGTCCTGCACCTCTTGTGTCGGGAGCTGCGGGAATTCCCTCACCTGTTGCCTCGCAAAAGCCCTCAGTTGCATATACCTGAATGCATTCCCTTGGGGCAACCCATATTTCTCGGTCAGCGCTCCCAGACTCGCGAACTTCCCATCCACAAACAGATCTTTCAGTTGCGTTATTCCTGCTCTTTGCCACATTCCATATCCCCCATCCATTCCCCCCGGGGCAAACCTATGGTTGTTTCTTATCAGGGACCCCCCCAAGGTTCCAGTCTTTCCCCTATGCCGTCTCCACTGTCCCCAAATCTTCAGTGTAGCCACCACCACCGGGCTTGTGGTGTAGTTCCTCGGTGAGAACGGCAATGGGGCTGTCACCATAGCCTGTAGGCTAGTCCCCCTACAGGACGCCCTCTCTAATCTCTTCCACGCCGCTCCCTCCTCCTCTCCCATCCACTTACTCACCATTGAAATATTAGCGGCCCAATAATACTCACTTAGGCTCGGTAGTGCCAGCCCCCCCCTATCCCTGCTACGCTGTAAGAATCCCTTCCTCACTCTCGGGGTCTTCCCGGCCCACACAAAACCCATGATGCTCTTTTCAATCCTTTTAAAAAAAGCCTTCGTGATCACCACCGGGAGGCACTGAAACACAAAGAGGAATCTCGGGAGGACCACCATCTTAACCGCCTGCACCCTCCCTGCCATTGACAGGGATACCATATCCCATCTCTTGAAATCCTCCTCCATCTGTTCCACCAACCGCGTTAAATTTAACCTATGCAATGTGCCCCAATTCTTAGCTATCTGGATCCCCAGGTAACGAAAGTCCCTTGTTACCTTCCTCAACGGTAGGTCCTCTATTTCTCTACTCTGCTCCCCTGGATGCACCACAAACAACTCATAGAACATAGAACAATACAGCGCAGTACAGGCCCTTCGGCCCACGATGTTGCACCGAAACAAAAGCCATCTAACCTACACTATGCCATTATCATCCATATGTTTATCCAATAAACTTTTAAATGCCCTCAATGTTGGCGAGTTCACTACTGTAGCAGGTAGGGCATTCCACGGCCTCACTCCTCTTTGCGTAAAGAACCTACCTCTGACCTCTGTCCTATATCTATTACCCCTCAGTTTAAAGTTATGTCCCCTCGTGCCAGCCATATCCATCCGCGGGAGAAGGCTCTCACTGTCCACCCTATCCAACCCCCTGATCATTTTGTATGCCTCTATTAAGTCTCCTCTTAACCTTCTTCTCTCCAACGAAAACAACCTCAAGTCCGTCAGCCTTTCCTCATAAGATTTTCCCTCCATACCAGGCAACATCCTGGTAAATCTCCTCTGCACCCGCTCCAAAGCCTCCACGTCCTTCCTATAATGCGGTGACCAGAACTGTACGCAATACTCCAAATGCGGCCGGACCAGAGTTCTGTACAGCTGCAACATGACCTCCCGACTCCGGAACTCAATCCCTCTACCAATAAAGGCCAACACTCCATAGGCCTTCTTCACAACCCTATCAACCTGGGTGGCAACTTTCAGGGATCTATGTACATGGACACCTAGATCCCTCTGCTCATCCACACTTTCAAGAACTTTACCATTAGCCAAATATTCCGCATTCCTATTATTCCTTCCAAAGTGAATCACCTCGCACTTCTCTACATTAAACTCCATTTGCCACCTCTCAGCCCAGCTCTGCAGCTTATCTATATCCCTCTGTAACCTGCTACATCCTTCCACACTATCGACAACACCACCGACTTTAGTATAGTCTGCAAATTTACTCACCCACCCTTCTGCGCCTTCCTCTAGGTCATTGAGAAAAATGACAAACAAACTCACTTTTCCCCATGTTCAATTTATACCCTGAAAAATCCCCAAACTCCCCAAGTATCCGCATTATTTCTGGCATCCCCTCCGCCGGGTCCGCCACGTATAGTAGCAAATCGTCCGCATACAAAGATACCCGGTGCTCTTCTCCTCCCCTAAGTACTCCCCTCCACTTCTTGGAACCCCTCAACGCTATCGCCAGGGGCTCAATCGCCAGTGCAAACAATAATGGGAACAGAGGGCATCCCTGCCTTGTCCCTCTATGGAGCCGAAAATATGCAGATCCCCGTCCATTCGTGACCACGCTCGCCACTGGGGCCCTATACAACAGCTGCACCCATCTAACATACCCCTCTCCAAAACCAAATCTCCTCAACACCTCCCACAAATAATCCCACTCCACTCTATCAAATGCTTTCTCGGCATTCATCGCCACTACTATCTCCGTTTCTCCCTCTGGTGGGGCCATCATCATTACCCCGAACAACCTCCGTATATTCGTGTTCAGCTGTCTCCCCTTCACAAACCCAGTTTGGTCCTCGTGGACCACCCCCGGGACACATTCCTCTATTCTCATTGCCATTACCTTGGCCAGGACCTTGGCATCTACATTTAGGAGGGAAATAGGTCTATAGGACCCGCATTGTAGCGGGTCCTTTTCCTTCTTTAAGAGAAGCGATATCGTTGCTTCAGACATAGTCGGGGGCAGTTGTCCCCTTTCCTTTGCCTCATTAAAGGTCCTCGTCAGTACCGGGGCGAGCAAGTCCACATATTTTCTATAGAATTCGACTGGGAATCTATCCGGTCCCGGGGCCTTTCCCGCCTGCATGCTCCTAATTCCTTTCACCACTTCTTCTACCTCGATCTGTGCTCCCAGTCCCACCCTTTCCTGCTCTTCCACCTTGGGAAATTCCAGCCGATCCAAGAAGCCCATCATTCTCTCCCTCCCATCCGGGGGTTGAGCTTCATATAATTTTTTATAAAATGTCTTGAACACTCCATTCACTCTCTCCGCTCCCCGCTCCATCTCTCCTTCCTCATCCCTCACTCCCCCTATTTCTCTCGCTGCTCCCCTTTTCCTCAATTGGTGTGCCAGCAACCTGCTCGCCTTCTCCCCATATTCGTACTGTACACCCTGTGCCTTCCTCCATTGTGCCTCTGCAGTGCCTGTAGTCAGCAAGTCAAATTCTACATGTAGCCTTTGCCTTTCCCTGTACAGTCCCTCCTCCGGTGCTTCCGCATATTGTCTGTCCACCCTCAAAAGTTCTTGCAGCAACCGCTCCCGTTCCTTACTCTCCTGCTTCCCTTTATGTGCCCTTATTGATATCAGCTCCCCTCTAACCACCGCCTTCAACGCCTCCCAGACCACTCCCACCTGGACCTCCGCATTATCATTGAGTTCCAAGTACTTTTCAATGCACCCCCTCACCCTTAGACACACCCCCTCATCTGCCATTAGTCCCATGTCCATTCTCCAGGGTGGGCGCCCTCCTGTTTCCTCCCCTATCTCCAAGTCCCCCCAGTGTGGAGCGTGATCCGAAATGGCTATAGCCGTATACTCCGTTCCCCTCACCTTCGGGATCAATGCCCTACCCAGCACAAAAAAGTCTATTCGCGAGTAGACTTTATGGACATAGGAGAAAAACGAGAACTCCTTACTCCTAGGTCTGCTAAATCTCCACGGGTCTACACCTCCCATCTGCTCCATAAAATCTTTAAGTACCTTGGCTGCTGCCGGCCTCCTTCCAGTCCTGGACTTCGACCTATCCAACCCTGGTTCCAACACCGTATTAAAATCTCCCCCCATTATCAGCTTTCCCATCTCTAGGTCCGGAATGCGTCCTAGCATCCGCCTCATAAAATTGGCATCATCCCAGTTCGGGGCATATACGTTTACCAAAACCACCGTCTCCCCCTGTAGTTTGCCACTCACCATCACGTATCTGCCCCCGTTATCCGCCACTATAGTCTTTGCCTCGAACATTACCTGCTTCCCCACTAATATAGCCACCCCCCTGTTTTTCGCATCTAGCCCCGAATGGAACACCTGCCCCACCCATCCTTTGCGTAGCCTAACCTGGTCTATCAGTTTCAGGTGCGTTTCCTGTAACATAACCACATCTGCCTTAACTTTCTTAAGGTGTGCGAGTACCCGTGCCCTCTTTATCGGCCCGTTCAGCCCTCTCACGTTCCACGTGATCAGCCGAGTTGGGGGGCTTCCTACCACTCCCCCCCCCCTTGTCGATTAGCCATCACCTTTTTCCAGCTCCTCACCCGGTTCCCACGCAGCTGTATCTCCCCCAGGCGGTGCCCCCCCGCCCATCCTCTCCCATACCAGCTCCCCCCTCTCCCCAGCAGCAGCAACCCAGTAATTCCCCCCTCCCACCCCCCCCCGCTAGATCCCCCGCTAGCGTAATTACTCCCCCCATGTTGCTCCCAGAAGTCAGCAAACCCTGGCTGACCTCGGCTTCCCCCCGTGACCTCGGCTCGCACCGTGCGACGCCCCCTCCTTCCTGCTTCTCTATTCCCGCCATGATTATCATAGCGCGGGAACCAAGCCCGCGCTTCTCCCTTGGCCCCGCCCCCAATGGCCAACACCCCATCTCCTCCACCTCCCCTCCTCCCCCCATCACCACCTGTGGGAGAGAGAAAAGTTACCACATCGCAGGATTAGTACATAAAACCCCTCTTTGCCCCCCACATTCGCCCCACCACTTTGTTCGAACGTTCTTTTTAATAACCCGCTCATTCCAGTTTTTCTTCCACAATAAAAGTCCACGCTTCATCCGCCGTCTCAAAGTAGTGGTGCCTCCCTCGATATGTGACCCACAGTCTTGACGGTTGCAGCATTCCAAATTTTATCTTCTTTTTATGAAGCACCGCCTTGGCCCGATTAAAGCTCGCCCTCCTTCTCGCCACCTCCGCACTCCAGTCTTGATAAACGCGGATCACCGCGTTCTCCCATTTACTGCTCCGAGTTTTCTTCGCCCATCTAAGGACCATTTCTCTATCCTTAAAACGGAGGAATCTCACCACTATGGCTCTGGGAATTTCTCCTGCTCTCGGTCCTCGTGCCATCACTCGGTATGCTCCCTCCACCTCCAACGGACCCGCCGGGGCCTCCGCTCCCATTAACGAGTGCAGCATCGTGCTCACATATGCCCCGACGTCCGCTCCCTCCACACCTTCAGGAAGACCAAGAATCCTCAGGTTGTTCCTCCTTGCGTTGTTTTCCAGTGCCTCCAACCTTTCCACACATCGTTTCTGATGTGCCTCCTGCGTCTCCGTCTTCACCACCAGGCCCTGTATATCGTCCTCATTCTCGGCTGCCTTTGCCTTCACGACCCGAAGCTCCCGCTCCTGGGTCTTTTGTTCCTCCTTTAGCCCTTCGATCGCCTGTAGTATCGGGGCCAACAGCTCTTTCTTCATTTCCTTTTTGATCTCTTCCACACAGCATTTCAAGAACTCTTGTTGTTCAGGGCCCCATGTTAAACTGCCACCTTCCGACGCCATCTTGGTTTTTGCTTGCCTTCCTTGCCGCTGTTCTAAAGGATCCACTGCAATCTGGCCACTCTCTCCTCCTTTTTCCATCCGTATCCAGGGGGGATTCCCTTCTGGTTTACCGCACAGTGTTTTTAGCCGTCAAAATTGCCGTTGGGGCTGCTATCAAGAGCCCAAAAGTCTGTTTCACAGGGAGCTGCCGAAACGTGCGACTCAGCTGGTCATCGCCGCACACGGAAGTCCTATCCCAGCCACATTCAATAAACAGTTAGAGGTCAGCTGAACTCCATGATATACTTTGGGGTTTTTCTAAACCCTGTCCCATAACAGTTATAAAATCTTCTCTCCATGCTAATATATTATCCCCAACATATTGGGCTGTGATCTTAAGGAGCCTTTTGTGCATTATCTTATTGAATACCTTTTGGAAAGCCAAATATATTACATCTACTGGTTTCCCCTTTATCCATCCTGCTCACTACTACCTAAAAGAATTCTAATAAATTTGTCAGGCATGATTCATGAAGCCAAGGTGACTCCACTTGATTATATTATGCATTTCTAAATGCTCTGCGGATACATCTTTTACAATGGACTCAAACATTTTCCCAATGACAGAAGTTAAGTTAACTGGTCTATATCTTTTGTCTCCCTCCCTTTTTGAATGAAGTTGTTACATTGGCAGTTTTCCAATCCTTTGGGACATTTCCAGAATTTAGGGGGCGGAATTCTCCCCCTCCACGCCAGGTGGGAGAATCGCCGGGGCACCGCGCGTGTCCCACCACGCTGCCCCGACGCTCGCACGCGATTCTCCCACCCCACCCAAACCGGCGCAGCGGGAGTCACGGCTGGCAATTATTTGCAACGGGCGAGCGGCAATTCTCCAGCCTGGATGGGCCGAGCGTCCTGCCCAATACGACGAGTTCCCACCGGCGCCGTCCACACCTGGTCGCTGCCGGCGGGAACAGCGCGGGAACGCTGGGGGGGGTGGGGCGGCCTGTGGGGGGGGGGGGGGGCGTAGGGGGGTTCCTGTACCGGGGGGGCCTCAAATGGGGTCTGGCCCGCAATTGGTGCCCACCGATCGGCGGGCTGGCCTCTCTGAAGGAGGACCTCCTTTCCTCCGCCGCCCCGCAAGATCCATCCAACATGTTCTTGCGGGGTGGCCTCGGGGAGGATGGCAACCGCGCATGCGCGGGTGACGTCTTTTACGCGGCGCCACTTTTACGCAGTGCCAAGGTCCGGAGAGCGTAAATGACGCGTCACCGCTCCTAGCCCCCCGGGGGCGGGGGTGGGGGGGGGGAGATAGGGGTCTGGGAGCGGGCTCCGACGCCGGAGTGAAACACTCCGGTTTTCACTCCAGCGTCGGCACTTAGACTCCCGATGGGATTCTCCCACCTGGCGTGGAGGGGGAGAATTCCACCCCCTAAATTCTGAAAATGTCCCAAAGGATTGGAAAACTGCCAATGTAACAACTTCATTCAAAAAGGGAGGGAGACGGACTTCCGGGTGCGGCGATGACCAGCTGAGTCGCACGTTTCGGCAGCTCCCTGTGAAACGGACTTTTGGGCTCTTGATAGGAGCCCCAACGGCAATTTTAACGGCTGAAAACACCGTGTGGTAAACCAGAAGGGTGTTCCCCCTGGACACGGATGGAAAAAGGAGAGGAAAGTGGCCGGATTGCAGCGGATCCTTTGGAACAACGGCAAGGAAGGCAAGCAGAAACCAAGATGGCGTCGGAAGGTGGCAGTTTCATATGGGGCCCTGAACAACAAGAGTTTTTGAAACGCTGCGTGGAGGAGATAAAAAAGGAAATGAAGAAAGAGTTGTTGGCCCCGATATTACAGGCGATTGAAGGGCTGAAAGAGGAACAAAAGACCCAGGAGCAGGAGCTTCGGGTCGCGAAGGCGAAAGCAGCAGAAAATTAAAACGACATACAGGGCCTGGTGGTGAAGTCGGAGATACAGGAGGCACACCAGAAACGATCTGTGGAGAGGTTGGAGGCACTGGAAAATAACGCAAGGAGGAACAACTTGAGGATTCTTGGTCTTCCTGAAGGTGTGGAGGGGGCGGACGTCGGGGCATATGTGAGCACGATGCTGCACTCGTTAATGGGAGTGGAGGCCCCGACGGGTCCGTTGGAGGTGGAGGGAGCATACCGAGTTATGGTGCGAGGATCGAGAGCAGGAGAAGCTCCCAGAGCCATAGTGGTGAGATTTCTCCGTTTTAAGGATAGAGAAATGGTCCTTAGATGGGCGAAGAAAACTCGGTGTAGTAAATGGGAGAACGTGGTGATCCGCGTCTATCAAGATTGGAGTGCGGAGGTGGCGCGAAGGAGGGCGAGCTTTAATCGGGCCAAAGCGGTACTTCACAAAAAAAAGATAAAGTTTGGAATGCTGCAACCGGCAAGACTGTGGGTCACATATCAAGGGAGGCACCACTACTTTGAGACGGCGGATGAAGCGTGGACTTTTATTGTAGAAGAAAAATTGGAATGATTGGACTACGAAAACGAACGTTTGGACAAAGTGGCGGGACGAGTGGGGGGGGGGGGGGCGAAGAGGGATTGTATGATTAATCCTGCGGTATGGTAACTTTTCTTTCTCCCACAGGTGGTGATGGGGGGAGGTGGGGAGGGAGAGGAGATGGGGCGTTGGCCATGGGAGGCGGGGCCGAGGGAGAGGCGCGGGCTTGGTTCCCGCGCTATGATAATTATGGCGGGAATAGAGAAGCAGGAAGGAGGGGGCGCCGCACGGGGCGAGCCGTGATCACGGGGGGAAGCCGAGGTCAGCCAGAGTTTGCTGACTTCTGGGAGCAACATGGGGGGAGTAATTACGCTAGCGGGGGGTCTAGCGGGGGGGGGGGGGAATTACTGGGTTGCTGCTGCTGGGGAAAGTGGGGAGTGGGTACGGGAAAGGATGGGCGGGGGGGCACCGTCTGGGAGAAATACAGCCGCGTGGGAACTGGGCGAGAAGCTGGAAAAAGATGATGGCTAACCGGCAAGGGGGGGGGGTGGGAAGCCCCCCAACTCGGCTGATCACGTGGAACGTGAGGGGGCTTAACGGGCCGATAAAGAGGGCACGAGTACTCGCACACCTTAAGAAACTTAAAGCAGATGTGGTCATGTTACAGGAAACGCACCTGAAACTGATAGATCAGGTTAGGTTGCGCAAAGGATGGGTAGGGCAGGTGTTCCATTCGGGGCTGGATGCGAAAAACAGGGGGGTGGCTATATTAGTGGGGAAGCGGGTAATGTTCGAGGCAAAGACTATAGTGGCGGATAACGGGGGCAGATACGTGATGGTGAGTGGCAAATTACAGGGAGAGATGGTGGTGTTGGTAAACGTGTATGCCCCGAATTGGGACGATGCCAATTTTATGAGGCGAATGCTAGGACGCATCCCAGACCTAGAGACCGGAAAGCTGATAATGGGGGGAGACTTTAACACGGTGTTGGAACCAAGGCTGGATAGGTCGAAGTCCAGGACTGGTAGGAGGCCGGCAGCAGCCAAGGTGCTTAAGGATTTTATGGAGCAGATGGGAGGGGTGGACCCGTGGAGATTCAGTAGACCTAGGAGTAAGGAGTTCTCGTTTTTCTCCTATGTCCATAAAGTCTATTCACGCATAGACTTTTTTGTGTTGGGTAGGGCATTGATCCCGAGGGTGAGGGGAACGGAATATACGGCTATAGCCATTTCGGATCATGCCCCACACTGGGTAGACTTGGAGATAGGGGAGGAAACAAGAGGGCGTCCACCCTGGAGAATGGACATGGGACTAATGGCGGATGAGGGGGTGTGCTTAAGGGTGAGGGGATGCATTGAAAAGTACTTGGAACTCAATGACAATGGGGAGGTTCAGGTGGGAGTGGTCTGGGAGGCGTTGAAGGCGGTGGTTAGGGGGGAGCTGATATCAATAAGGACACATAAAGGGAAGCAGGAGAGTAAGGAACGGGAGCGGTTGTTGCAAGAACTTTTGAGGGTGGACAGACAGTATGCGGAAGCACCAGAGGAGGGACTGTATAGGGAAAGGCAAAGGCTGCATGTGGAATTTGACTTGCTGACCACAGGCACTGCAGAGGCACAATGGAGGAAGGCGCAGGGTGTACAGTATGAATATGGAGAGAAGGCGAGCAGATTGCTGGCACACCAATTGAGGAAAAGGGGAGCAGCGAGGGAAATAGGGGGGGTGAGAGACGAAGATGGAGAGACGGAACGGGGAGCGGAGAGAGTGAATGAAGTGTTTAAGACATTTTATAAAAAATTGTATGAAGCTCAATCCCCGGATGGGAGGGAGAGAATGATGGAGTTTTTGGATCGGCTGGAAATTCCCAAGGTGGAAGAGCAGGAAAGGATGGGATTGGGAGCACAGATCACGGTAGAAGAAGTGGTGAAAGGAATTAGGAACATGCAGACGGGAAAGGCCTCGGGACCGGACGGATTCCCAGTTGAATTTTACAGAAAATATTTGGACTTGCTCGCCCCGCTACTGACGAGGACCTTCAACGAGGCAAAGGAAAGGGGACAACTGCCCCCGACTATGTCAGAAGCAACGATATCGCTTCTTTTAAAGAAGGAAAAGGATCCGCTACAATGCGGGTCCTACAGACCAATCTCCCTCCTCAATGTAGATGCCAAGGTCTTGGCCAAGGTAATGGCAATGAGAATAGAGGAATGTGTCCCGGGGGTGGTTCATGAGGACCAAACTGGGTTTGTGAAGGGGAGACAGCTGAACACGAACATACGGAGGTTGTTAGGGGTAATGATGATGGCCCCACCAGAGGGTGAAACGGAGATAGTAGTGGCGATGGATGCCGAGAAAGCATTTGATAGAGTGGAGTGGGATTATCTGTGGGAGGTGTTGAGGAGATTTGGGTTCGGAGAGGGGTATGTTAGATGGGTGCAGCTGTTGTATAGGGCCCCAGTGGCGAGTGTGGTCACGAATGGACGGGGATCGGCATATTTTCGGCTTCATAGAGGGACAAGGCAGGGATGTCCTCTGTCCCCATTACTGTTTGCACTGGCGATTGAGCCCCTGGCGATAGCGCTGAGAGGTTCCAAGGGATGGAGGGGAATACTTAGGGGAGGAGAAGAACACCGGGTATCTTTATATGCGGATGATCTGTTACTATATGTGGCGGATCCAGCGGAGGGGATGCCAGAAATAATGCGGATACTTGGGGAGTTTGGGGAGTTTTCAGGGTATAAATTGAACATGGGGAAGAGTGAGCTGTTTGTGGTGCATCCAGGGGAGCAGAGTAGAGAAATAGAAGACCTACCGTTGAGGAAGGTAACAAGAGACTTTCGTTACCTGGGGATCCAGATAGCTAAGAATTGGGGCACATTGCACAGGCTAAATTTGACGCGGTTGGTGGAACAGATGGAGGAAGATTTCAAGAGATGGGATATGGTAGCATTGTCAATGGCAGGGAGGGTGCAGGCGGTTAAGATGGTGGTCCTCCCGAGATTCCTTTTTGTGTTTCAGTGTCTCCCGGTGGTGATCACGAAGGCTTTTTTCAAAAGGATAGAAAAGAGTATCATGGGTTTTGTTTGGGCCGGGAAGACTCCGAGAGTGAGGAAGGGATTCTTACAGCGTAGTAGGGATAGGGGGGGGCTGGCGCTACCGAGCCTAAGTGAGTATTATTGGGCCGCTAATATTTCAATGGTGAGTAAGTGGATGGGAGAGGAGGAAGGAGCGGCGTGGAAGAGATTAGAGAGGGCGTCCTGTAGGGGGACCAGCCTGCAGGCTATGGTGACAGCCCCATTGCCGTTCT
Source organism: Scyliorhinus torazame (assembly GCF_047496885.1). Classification (NCBI taxonomy): domain Eukaryota; kingdom Metazoa; phylum Chordata; class Chondrichthyes; order Carcharhiniformes; family Scyliorhinidae; genus Scyliorhinus; species Scyliorhinus torazame. The sequence goes on from NC_092708.1 coordinate 291,744,925, forward strand.
CACCAAGGAACTATACCACGAGTCCGGTGGTGGTAGCTACACTGAAGATTTGGGGACAGTGGAGACGACATAGGGGAAAGACCGGAGCACTGGGGGGGTCCCCGATAAGAAACAACCATAGGTTTGCCCCGGGGGGAATGGATGGGGGATATGGAATGTGGCAAAGAGCAGGTATAACGCAATTGAAAGATCTATTTGTGGATGGGAAGTTTGCGAGTCTGGGAGCGCTGACCGAGAAATATGGGTTGCCCCAAGGGAATGCATTCAGGTACATGCAATTGAGGGCTTTTGCGAGGCAACAGGTGAGGGAATTCCCGCAGCTCCCGACACAAGAGGTGCAGGACAGAGTCATCTCAAAGAAATGGGTGGGGGACGGTAAGGTGTCGGATATATATAGGGAAATGAGAGACGAAGGGGAGACTATGATGGACGAACTAAAAGGGAAATGGGAAGAAGAGCTAGGGGAGGAGATTGAGGAGGGGATGTGGGCAGATGCCCTAAACAGGGTAAACTCGTCGTCCTCGTGCGCCAGGCTAAGCCTGATTCAGTTTAAGGTATTACACAGGGCACATATGACTGGAACACGGCTCAGTAAATTTTTTGGGGTGGAGGATAGGTGTGCGAGGTGCTCGAGAAGCCCAGCGAATCATACCCATATGTTTTGGTCATGCCCGGCACTACAGGGGTTTTGGATGGGGGTGACAAAGGTGCTTTCGAAAGTAGTAGGAGTCCGGGTCGAACCAAGCTGGGGGTTGGCTATATTTGGGGTTGCACAAGAGCCGGGAGTGCAGGAGGCGAAAGAGGCCGATGTTTTGGCCTTTGCGTCCCTAGTAGCCCGGCGCAGAATATTGCTAATGTGGAAAGAAGCCAAGCCCCCGGGGGTGGAGACCTGGATAAATGATATGGCGGGGTTCATAAAGTTAGAGCGGATTAAGTTCGTCCTAAGGGGGTCGGCTCAAGGGTTTACTAGGCGGTGGCAACCGTTCGTCGAATATCTTGCGGAAAGATAGATAGGGGAGAACAAAGAAGGCAGCAGCAGCGGCCCAGGACTTGGGGGGGGGGGGGGGGGATGGGGGGGGTGTGGCCTGAGACAAGACAGTTGCCAATTAGGGCTAGTTTTTATTTATTTTTTGTTATTTAATATTTATTTATTTGTTGTTGTTTTTGTTTAAATTTAAAAAGGTCATTATTATCTGTATTGTTACAATGTTGTGTAAAGGATGCACAATGTACTGTGTTGGTTGACCAAAAATTTTCAATAAAATATTATTTAAAAAAAAAAAGGGAGGGAGACAAAAGATATAGACCAGTTAACGTAACTTCTGTCATAGGGAAAATGTTTGAGTCCATTGTAAAAGATGTATCCGCCCAGGGATTCTTGGAAGATTACGACCAGTGCATCCATGATCTCTGTAGCTACTTCCTTTAATATCCCAGGATGCAACCCATCAGGTCCAGGGAGCTTATCGGCCTATAGTCCCATTAGTTTCCCTTGTACTTTTTTTTTTAACTGACAGTTATTGTATTTATTTCCTCCCCCATTGTGCCCCTTCCTTATTTAGTATTTTTTTAATGTTATTCGTATCTTCTATGAATACTGACACAAATGATTTATTTAACTCCTCTGCCGTTTCCTGGTTCCCCATTATTATTTCACCAGTCCCGTTCTCTAAGGGACTTAGGTTCATCTTGGCCTCTCTCTTTCTTTTTATATATTTATAGAAGCTCTTACTGTCTGTTTTTATATTACGTAGAACATAGAACATACAGTGCAGAAGGAGGCCATTCGGCCCATCGAGTCTGCACCAGCCCACTTAAGCCCTCACTTCCACCCTATCCCTGTAACCCAATAACCCCCCCTAACCTTTTTGGACACTAAGGGCAATTTATCATGACCAATCCATCTAACCTGCACGTCTTTGGACTGTGGGAGGAAACCGGAGCACCCGGAGGAAACCCACCCAGACACGGGGAGAACGTGCAGACTCCGCACAGACAGTGATCCAGCGGGGAATCGAACCTGGGACCTTGGCGCTGTGAAGCCACAGTGCTATCCACTTGTGCTACCGTGCTGCCCCAAATTACTCTTGAGTTTACCCTCATACTTTATCTTCTCTCTTTTTATTATTTTAATTTTTTAGATTTTTTAACAAACAAACATATCACACACATAATCTGACTATACAGTTGTTTCTACCAAAATAACATAAATAAATATTCTACATCTTTGAATTCAACCGATCAAACTATACGCTTGTGGTACGCATCTTGCCAGAGTGGTTAATATATACAGATTGTGACGGGTACGGTAGATTTACAGAGAAAAAAAGCCCTTGTTGTCACCTGGGGGGGGGTAGCCCAATTTGAGGGGGGGGGGGGTGGTCCAGCTGGGGGGGGTGGGGGGGGAAGAGGGGAGAGGTAGCCCCAGCGTCCAACTCCTCAGGGCAAGGCCAACAGAAATTGATGAGGCCACGTCTGGGGACTCTGCCCTCTCGTGCGGCGTGTTGCTGTCGTGCTGCTCGTGGGCCCCACACCCCCGTTGTACCGTACACCTGTCACTGTCCCTGTGTTATGGGTGCTACTTCCTCTCTCCCCTCCTGCTTTCTCCCCAACCCCTCTAGTTCTCGTCCCTCCCCTCTAGTTCTCCTTCCACCCCCCCACCCCCACTCTCCGCTCCCCCTCCCTCCCCCAGTTGCTGATCACAAACAGGTCATCGAAGATGTTGGTGAACTGTTTCCACGTGTCGTGGAACTCTTCCTCCGACTCCCATATGGTAAATTTTATTTTTTTCTAGTTTCAGGAATTCCACTAGGTCAGACAGCCAGTCTGCGGCCTTGGGTGGTGCTGCTGACCTCCATCCGAGCTGGAGTCTCAGGCGAGCTATCAGGGAGGTGAAGGCCAGGGCATCAGCTTCTCTCCCCATGAAGAGCCCTGAGTGTTCCGAGACCCTGAAGATCGACACTTAAGGGCATGGCTCCAGCCTCACCCCCACGAACTTGGACATGGCCTCAAAGACCATAAGACATAGGAGCAAAATTAGGCCATTTGGCCCATCGCGTCTGCTCCGCCATTCAATCATGGCTGATATTTTTCTCATCCCCATTCTCCTGCCTTCTCCCCATAACCCCTGATCCCCTTATTAATCAAGAACCTATCTATCTCTGCCTTAAAGACACTCAGTGATTTGGCGTCCACAGCCTTCTGCAGCAAAGAGTTCCACAGATTCACCACCCTCTGGCTGAAAGAATTCCTCCTCATCTCTGTTTTAAAGGATTGTCCCTTTAATCTGAGAGAGTGTCTTCTCGTTCTAGGTTTTCCTACAAGTGGAAACATCCTCTCCACGTCCACTCTATCCAGGCCTCGCAGTATCTTGTACATTTCAATAAGATCTCCTCTCATCCTTCTAAACTCCAACAAGTACAGACCCAGAGTCCTCAAACGTTCCCCATACAACAAGTTCTTAATTCCAGGGATCATTCTTGTGAACCTCCTCTGGACCCTTTCCAAGGCCAACACATCCTTCCTTAGATATGGGACCAAAAACTGCTCACAATACTCCAAATGGGGTCTGACTAGAACCTTATACAGCCTCAGAAGTACATCCCTGGTCTTGTATTCTAGCCCCTTGACATGAATGCTAACATTGCATTTGCCTTCTTAACTGCCGACTGAACCTGCACATTAACTTTAAGAGAATCGTGAACAAGGACTCCCAAGTCCCTTTGTGCTTTTGCTTTCGGAAGCATTTCCCCATTTAGAAAATAGTCTATGCCTAGATTCCTCCTTCCAAAGTGCATAACCTCACACTTTTCCACATTGTATTTCATTTGCCACTTCATTACCCAATCTCCTAGCTTGTCCAAGTCCTTCTGCAGCCCCTTTGCTTCCTCAATACTACCTGTCCCTCTACAGATCTTTGTATCATCTGCAAACTTAGCAACAGTGCCTTCAGTTCCTTCTTCCAGATCATTAATGTATATTGTAAAAAGCTGTGGTCCCAGCACAGACCCCTGAGGCACACCACTAGTCATCGGCTGCCATCCTGAAAAAGACCCCTTTATCCCCACTCTTTGCCTTCTGCCAGTCAGCCAATCCTCTATCCATGCCAAGATCTTACCCTTATTTAACAGTCTCCTCTGCGGTACCTTGTCAAAGGCCTTCTGGAAATCTAAATAAATCATGTTCACTGATTCTCCTTTTGTCTAACTTGCTTGTTACCTCCTCAAAGAACTCGAACAGATTTGTCAGACACGACCTCCCTTTGACAAAGCCGTGCTGACGCAGTCCTATTTTACCATGCACTTCCAAGTGCTTCATGATCTCATCTTTAATAACAGACTCTAACACCTTACCAATGACCGAAGTCAGGCTAACCGGCCTTTAATTTCCCGTCTTCTGCCTCCCTCCCTTCTTAAACAGTGGTGTTACATTGGCCACCTTTCAGTCCTCTGGGACCCTTCCTGCCTCCAGTGATTCCTGAAAGATCATTACTCATGCCTCCACAATCTCCTCAGCTATCTCTTTTAGGACCCTGGGGTGTAGTCCATCCAGTCCAGGTGACTTATCCACCTTCAGACCTTTCAGCTTCCCCAGAACCTTCTTCTTAGTAATGGTCATTGCACTCACCTCTGTCCCCTGGTTCTCCTGGAGCTCTGGCATCCCACTGGTGTCTTCCACCGTGAAGGCTGATGCAAGTAACTATTCAGTTTGTCTGCCATTTCTTTGTTTCCTATTATTACTTCTCCAGCCACATTTTCTAGTGGTCCAATGTCTATTTTTACCACTCTCTTACCTTTTATATATTGAAAAAATCTCTTCCTATCTTCCTTTATATTACTAGCTAGCTTGCACTTCTACTTCATCTTCTCCCCCCTTATTGCTTTTTTAGTTGTCCTCTGCTCGCTTTTAAAGGCTTCCCAATCCTCTGGTCTCCCAATGATTTTCGCCACTTTGTATGCTTTTTCCTTAGCCGTTATGCTGTCCTTGACATCCCTTGTTAGCTATGGATGCCTTGTCCTCCCCTTAGCATGTTTCCTCCTCCTTGGGAAGAATTTCTCTTGTGCCTCCCTAATAACCCCCCAAAACTCCTGCCATTGCTGTTCCACTGTCTTCCCTGCTAGGCTCCTTCTCCAATCAACTCTGGCCAGCTCCTCCCTCATGTCTTTGTAGTCACCCTTATTTAATTGTAATACTGTTACATCTGATTGCAGCTTCTCCCTCTCAAACTGCAGGGTAAATCCTATCATATTGTGGTCTCCTCTCCCTTAGGGTTCCTTCACCTTAAGTTCCCTAATCAAGTCTGCCTCATTACACATCACCAAATCCAGAATTGCCTGTTCCCTAGTAGGCTGCCACAAGCTGCCCCAAAAAACCATCTCTTGGACATTCCACAAATTCCTTTTCTTGGGATCCACTACCAACCTGATTTTCCCAGTCCACCTGCATATTGAAGTCCCCCATGATTATTGTAATATTGCCTTTTTTACATGCCTTTTCTATCTCCTGATTTATTTTCTGCCCCACATCCTGACTACTGCTAGGGGGCCTGTACATAACTCCCATCAGGGTCTTTTTACCTTTGCGATTCCTCAATTCTACCCACAGAGATTCTATGCCTTCTGATCCTATATCGCTCCTTGCTATCGATTTAACTTCATTCCTTACTTACAATGCAACCCCGCCCCCCTTTGCCCATCTGCCTGTCCTTTCGATATGGACATATATCTTTGGATATTTAGATCCCAGCCCTGATCCCCTTGCAGCCACGTCTCTGTGATGCCCACAACATCGTACCGGCCAATTTCAATGTGCGCAACAAGCTCATTTACCTTGTTCCGTATACTGCGCGCATTTAGGTACAACCACCTCAATCCTGCATTGGCCACCTCCCTTTTCTCACTCTCCTCAGTCACTGTACCCTGTCATGTGCCCTTTTTGATTTTTGACTGTGGCTTCTCTGCCTTACACATTCCCCCTTACTGCTTTTGTTTCATAGATCATAGAATTTACAGTGCAGAAGGAGGCCATTCGGCCCATCGAGTCTGCACCGAGTCAACACCTCCATCCTATCCCCATAACCCAGTAACCCCACCCAACACTAAGGGCAATTTATCATGGTCAATCCACCTAACCTGCACATCTTTGGTCTGTGGGAGGAAACCGGAGCACCCGGAGGAAACCCACGCACACACGGGGAGGATGTGCAGACTCCGCACAGACAGTGACCCAAGCCAGAATCGAACCTGGGACCCTGGAGCTGTGAAGCAATTGTGCTATCCACAATGCTACCGCGCATGCGCCGCATTTCCGCGCCAGCTGGCGGGGCAACAAACGCCATTTCCGCCAGCTGGCGGGGCGGAAATCCCTCCGGCGTCGGCCTAGCCCCTCAATGTTGGGGCTCGGCCCCCAAAGATGCGGAGACTTCCGCACCTTTTTGCCGGCGCGATGCCCGTCTGATTTGCACCGGGTTTCTGGCCCCGTTTTACTTCCCTCCGACTTCCTCCATTGGATCCCATCCCCCTGCCACATTAGTTTAAACCCTCCCCAACAGCTCTAGCAAACACCCCCCCTCGGACATTGGTTCCAATCCTGCCCAGGTGCAGACCGTCTGGTTTGTACTTGTCCCACCTCCCCCAGAACTGGTTCCAATGCCCCAGGAATTTGAATCCCTTCCTCTTGCACCATCTCTCGAGCCACGCATTCATCCTAACTATCCTGACATTCCTACTCTGACTAGCTCGTGGCACTGATAGCAATCCTGAGATTACTACCTTTGAGGTCCTACTTTTGAGTTTAATTTCTAACTCCCTGAATTCAGCTTGTATGACTTTGTCCCGTTTTATTTGTTTTTTTTAACAAACAATTTTATTGAGGTATTTTTGGCATTGTAAACAGTAACAATATACATTAGTGTGCAAATATCAATTACAAAAACATAGTGCAAATAACAGTTCCTCTCTCACAAATAGACCCGCCTAGTCTTCCCCCCTACTCTACACTATTCTACCCCCCCCCATGACGATTAGTTCCCCGCGAAGAAGTCGATGAATGGTTGCCACCTCCGGGCGAACCCCGATAGTGATCCTCGTAAGACGAACTTGATATTTTCCAAGCTGCAAAAACTTGCCATGTCCGACAGCCATACTTCGGTCTTTGGGGGCTTTGAGTCCCTCCAGGCCAACAGTATTCGTCGCCGGGCTACCAGGGAAGCAAAGGCCACAACATTGGCTTCTATCCCCTCCTGGACTCCCGGGTCCTCCAACACCCCAAAAATCACCACCTCTGGACTCATCGCCACCCTTGTTTTCAGTACCCGGGACATGGGGCGAAATTCTCCCCCAACGGCGGGATGCCCGCCGACTGGCGCCAAAGCCGGCGCAAATCAGACGGGCATCGCGCCGGCAAAAAGGTGCGGAAGTCTCCGCATCTTTGGCGGCCTAGCCCCAACATTGAGGGGCTAGGCCGACGCCGGAGGGATTTCCGCCCCGCCAGCTGGCGGAAATGGCGTTTGTTGCCCCGCCAGCTGGCGCGGAAATGCGGCGCATGCGCGGGAGCGTCAGCGGCCGCTGTCAGTTTCCCAGCGCATGCGCGGGAGCGTCAGCGGCCACTGTCAGTTTCCCACGCATGCGCAGTGGGGAGAGTCACTTCCGCCTCCGCCATGGTGGAGACCGTGGCGGAGGCGGAAGGGAAAGAGTGCGCCCACGGCACAGGCCCGCCCGCGGATCGGTGGGCCCCGATCGCGGGCCAGGCCACCGTGGGGGCACCCCCCGAGGTCAGATCGCCCCGCGTCCCCCCCCAGGACCCCGGAGCCCGCCCACGCCGCCTGGTCCCGCCGGTAAATACCAGGTTTGATTTACGTCGGCGGGACAGGCAATTCCTGGGCGGGACTTCGGCCCATCCGGGCCGGAGAATCCAGCGGGGGGTCCCGCCAACCGGCGCGGCCGGATTCCCGCCCCCGCCCAATCTCCGGGAGCGGAGACTTCGGCGGGGGCGGGGGCGGGATTCACGGCGGCCAACGGCCATTCTCCGACCCAGCGGGGGGTCGGAGAATGACGCCCATGATGTCCGCAAATCCCTGCCAGTACCCCCTGAGTTTTGGGCACGCCCAGAACATGTGGACATGGTTCGCTGGTCCTCCCGCACATCTAGCACACTTGTCCGCCAGCCCAAAGAATTTACTCATCTGGGCCACCGTCATGTGGGCCCGGTGAACTACCTTGAACTGAATCAGGCCGCGCTTGGCACATGTTGCGGTTGCATTTACCCTCCTCAGAGCGTCTGCCCATACGCCTCCCTCCAACTCCCCACAAAGCTCCTCCTCCCACTTGAGTTTCAGTTCCTCGGTCCCTGTGTCCTCCGCTCCCATAAGCTCCTTATAAATATCCAAGACTCTCCCCTCTCCTACCTCTCCCCTGGAAACTACCCTGGACTGGATCCCCCATGGTAGAAGACGTGCAAAGGACGGGACCTGTCTACATACAAAATCCCGCACCTGCAAGTACCGAAAGTCATTTCCCCTTGCCAGCCCGAACTTCTCCTCCAGCGCCCTCATGCTCGCAAAGCTCCCTTCCAGGAACAAGTCGCACATCCTTCCCACCCCCGCCCTCCACCACGCTCGAAACCCGCTGTCCATTTTCCTGGGACAAATCGGTGGTTGTCGCATATTGGGGACCAGAACGACGCTCCCACTTCCCCCACATGCTTCCTCCATTGGCCCCAAATCCGCAGAGCCGCCACCACAATAGGGCTGGTGGAGTACCTGGCTGGCGGGAGCGGCAGAGGAGCCGTGACCAGGGCTGCCAAGCTGGTGCCCCTGCACGAAGCAGCCTCAACCCGCTCCCAAACCGACCCCGTACCCACCATCCATTTCCTTATCATGGCTATGTTAACTGCCCAGTAGTAGTTGCTGAGGTTCGGCAACGCCAGTCCCCCTTCGCTACGGTTCTGCTCCAGCATCCCCCTCTTTACCCATGGGGACTTACCCGCCCAAACAAATCCCAGGATGATTTTATTGATCCTTTTAAAGAAGGACCGCGGAATGAAAATAGGGAGACATTGAAAAATAAACAGGAATCTCGGGAGGATCGTCATCTTCACCGTCTGTACTCTCCCCGCTAGTGACAGCGGGAGCGCATCCTATCTCCGAAACCCGCTCCTCATTTGCTCCACCAGCCTAGACAAGTTCAACTTATGCACCCTGCCCCAGTCCCGTGCCACTTGTATCCCTAAATACCTAAAACTTTCCCCAACCAGCCTAAACGGTTGCTCCCTCAGCCTATTCTCCTGACCCCTCGCCTGAACCAGAAACATCTCGCTCTTTGCCATGTCCAACTTGTACCCCGAAAACCGGCCAAATTCCCCTAGGATTTCCATAATCCCGTCCATCCCTGCCACTGGATCCGACACGTACAAAAGCAGGTCATCTGCGTAGAGCAAGACCATGGGTTCTACTCCCCCCTGACCATTCCCTTCCATCCCCTTGCCGCTCTCAGAGCAATTTCCAGCGGTTCTATGGCCAACGCAAACAGCAATGGAGAGAGGGGACATCCCTCTCTTGTCCCACGGTATAGTCGAAAATACTCAGATGTCGTCCTGTTCGTCCTTACACTAGCCTCCGGGGCCTGATCTAGCAGTCTAACCCAGTCCACAAAGCCTTCCCCAAACCCAAACCGTCCCAGCACCTCCCATAAATAGTCCCACTCCACCCGGTCAAAAGCCTTTTCGGCATCCATTGCCACCACTACCTCCACCTCTCTGCCCTCTGGGGGCATCATAATCACATTGAGTAGCCTACTTAGGTTGGCTACCAGCTGCCTGCCCTTTACAAACCCCGTTTTGTCCTCCACAATCACGTCCGGTACACAGTCTTCGATTCTGGACGCCAGGATCTTGGCCAGTAGTTTAGCGTCAACATTAATCAAGGAGATTGGCCTATAGGACCCACAGGCTTCCGGATCTTTATCCCGTTTTAATATCAGCGAGATGGTGGCTTGCGACATCGTCGGGGGGAACACCCCATTGTCCCTCGCCTCGTTAAACACCCTAACCAGCACCGGCCCCACTAACCCCGAGAACATTTTGTAGAACTCCACAGGATACCCGTCCGGCCCCGGGGCTTTACCCGACTGCATGGCCTTCAGGCCCCCCATTACTTCTTCAGCCCTAATCAGGGCCCCCAGCCCCTCTACCATCCCCCTGCCCACCTTTGGGAAGGTCAGCCCATCTAAGCAGCGCCTCATCCCCTCCGGCCCTGTGGGGGGTTCCGAGGTATACAGCTTGCTGTAAAAGCCCCCGAGTACCCTGTTCAATCCTGCCGGGTCTCCAACCCAGTTCCCTGCCCCGTCTACTACCGTCCCTATTCCCCTGGCCGCCTCCCTCTTCCGAAGTTGCTGTGCAAGCATTCTGCTGGCTTTCTCCCCATACTCATACACCGCGCCCCTTACCTTTCTGAGCTGCTCTACGGCCTTCCCAGTGGATAGAGCCCCCAGCTCCGCCTGCAGTCTCCATCATTCCCTAAGTAGCTCTGGCCTCGGGGACTCCGCATATTCCCTGTCTGTCCGTATCATCTCCTAAACCAGTCTGTCCATCTCCGCCCTGTCTGTTCTGTCCCTATGGGCTCGGATTGAGATCAGTTCCCCTTTCACCACCGCCTTCGGCGCCTCCCGGAGCACCGCTGCTGAGACTTCCCTGTTTCTTTGACCTGCAGGTAGTTCTGCATGCATTTCCCCACTTTCTCCCCCCCCCCTCATCTGCCAACAATCCCACCTCTAATCTCCATTGTGGGCGCTGGTAACTTTCTTTGCAGACCTGCAGGTCGACCCAATGTGGAGCATGGTCTGAAATAGTGATCGCCGAGTATTCTGTATGCCTCACCCCCTCCAAAAAGTCCCTACTCATAATAATGAAGTCAATACGAAAATAAACCTTGTGAACATGTGAATAGAACGAGAACTCCTTCCCCGTCGGCCGACTGATTCTCCAGGGGTCTACCCCCCCATTTGTTCCATGAACCCCCTCAGTTCCCTTGCCATTGCCGGGACCCTGCCTGTTCTGGAGCACGACCGATCCAGGTCGGGATCAAGGACTGTATTAAAGTCCCCACCCATAATCAGCTGTGCGAATCCAAGTCAGGGATTTTCCCCAGCAGCGTTTTGATGAAATCTACATCATCCCAGTTTGGAGCGTAAACATTCACTAGGACCACCCTCACCCCCTTAAGCTTACCCCGGACCATGAGAAATCTACCACCCCCATCCGCAACTGTGCTGTCCACCTCAAATTGAACCCGTTTGTTAATCATGATCGCGACCCCTCTGGTCTTAGTGTTAAGCCCCGAATGGAAGACCTGGCTAACCCAGCCCTTCCGTAATCTAATCTGGTCCGCCACTCTCAAATGTGTCTCCTGCATTACATCCACCTTCAGAGCCCGTAAGTGCGCAAACACACGCGCCCTCTTGACCGGCCCGTTTAACCCTTGAACATTCCAGGTGATCAGCCTGGTTGGAGGGTGCCCAGCCCCCCCCCCCCCCCCCCCTGCCGATCAGCCATCCCCCTTCTTGGGCCCACCCCTTGCCCATGTGCCGCATCCCCCCTGGTCTGCCTCTTGGCAGCTCCCACCCCCGACCTCGTCCCTGTTACCTGGTTCAGTTCCCTCTCTCGTCAGCAGATCACTCACCCCGTTTTTTACCTATATCGTTGGTGCCTATGTGCACCACAACAGCTGGCTGTTCACCCTCCCCCCCCAGAATGTCCTATACCCGCTCCGAGACATCGTTGACCCTTGCACCAGGGAGGCAACATTCCATCCTGGAGTCTCGATTGCGTATGCAGAACCGCCTGTCTATTCTACTTACGATTGAGTTCCCTATCACTATAGCCCTGCCATTCTTCTTCCTGCCCAGCTGCGCAGTAGAGCCAGCCATGATGCCATGAACCTGGCTGCTGCTGCTTTCCACTGGTGAGCCATCTCCCTCAATAGTATCCAAAGCGGTATATCTGTTTTGCAGGGAGATGGCTGCAGGGGACACCTGCACTGCCTTCCTACTCTTGCTCTGTATTTTGGTCACCCATTTTCACCCAAAGAAGGCTGTCCAGAACCCAATTAGCTTTGGGCAGGACCAGAACATGTGGATTAGCTTGGCTGAAACCCCCCTGATACCTCTTACATTTGTCCTCCGGGAAGAATCTGCTCATGTGTGTCCTGGTCAGGAGCGCCCTGTGCATTACCTTTAGCTGCGTTAGGTTTTGTCTTGCACGTAAGGAGGTGGAGTTTACCCTATGCAGTGCTTCACTCCAGAGTACTCTCCCTATTTCAATGCCTAGCACTTCCTCCCATCTTTCCCGCCTTTCATCCAGTAGGGTCTTTGCCTCCTCTAACAGTCATCCATATATATCGGTACATTTACCGTAGCCTAATTTATCCTACTCTAACAGCCTGTCCAGCAAGGTGTGTCTGGGTAACTGGGGCAATGCTGCGGCCTCCTTTTGGAGAAAGCCTGGGTAGCTGCAAATAGCAGAGCTTGTCCCTTTTGGGAGCTAGTGCTTCTCTGTTAGTTCCCCCAGGGTCGCTATTCTACCATCTATGGTCCCTTACTGTCCGCACCCCTTTGCCCTTTCTCCAAATTTTGTAGGTTGCATCTATTTTCTCCATGATGAATCCATGGTTCCTGTAGATCGGGGCCGCAACAGACAAGTCACCAAGTTTGGTGGTGTCTGAGCGGTTTCCAGGTCCTTAGTATGGCTTCTACGACCGGGCTCCTCAAGTAGTTGGTTGGGGGGAATGGAAGTGGAGCAGTGGCCAGTGTTCAAAAGGATGTTTCAATGCAGGAGTTCTCCTCCATCCACACCCATTCCACCTCTGGCTCTCTCAGCCATCCCCGCACTCTTTCTGCGTTTGCTGCCCAGTGATAGAGTAGGAGTTTCAGTAGCGCCAAGCAGTGTCCTTTTTGAGGATGCTGGGGTTCTTTCTAGACCACATGAAAGCCATGATTAGCTTATCCACCTTGGTGAAGAAGGATTTGGGGATGAAGATTGGGAACAATCTGAATATGAAGAGGAATCTTGGCAGCACATTCATTTTATTGTCTGCACTCTTCCCACCATCAGCTGTCTGCACTTGACAAACTGGGTCTGATCTACCGCAATGACTTCTGGCAAGCAACTCTCCAATCGACTCAGTGTTCAGGAGTGAGATGGGTCTGTATGACCCACACTCTGTCGGCTCTTTGTCCTTCTTAGGGGTCAATGAGATTTAGGTATGTACCAGCGTGGGCGACAGGACGCCCCTGGGGTCAGTGCTGCGCAAACGTCTTGTGGAGGTCTACCGGGAACCCATCAGGACCTGGTGCCGTCCCAGACTGCATGGAATTGATGTTCCCCATGATCTCCCTCAGTTCTAACAGTGCTTCCAATCCCTGCTTCTTTTCCTCCCTATGGCTAGTATGCCCAGCTCATCCAGGAACTATTTCATCTTCGAATCCCCCTCTGAGGGTTCAGAGGTGTACAATCCCTGGTAGAAAGTTGCAAAGGCTCCATTGATCTCATCTGGAACTGTGACCACCCTACCGTTCCTGTCCCTAACCTGTGCTATCTCTCTTGTGGTAACCTGTTTGACCAGCTGGTTTGCCAGTAGGCAGCTGGCCTAGTTCCCCATGCTGGCAGAGCTGATTCACTGATTTTCCAGTGGAGAGTAGGTCGAATTCCAGGTGAACTTTTTCCTCTCCGCCAGCAACTCCATGGTGGGACCATAGAGTACTGTCGATCCACTTTCAGTATGGTGTTGACCAGCCGCTGCCTGGTCGCCACCCTTTCCCTCTTGTCCTTGTGAGCCCTATTATGCGCTATTATTTCCCCCCTGAATACTGCCTCAGTATTGATGTAGGTTTGTGTGGGCTTCTTCTGAGTGTTCAGGCGGTATGCCTTAGGGACTAACCCGATGGCAGCCTTAGTTTGCTCATAATTCAGGAATAATTCAGAAGGCAGCTTAGGTTCTCCCTGACTGCTGCCTTAGAATTAAAAATATCCAGATATCTCTCGGCCATTTTAGCTGTCCTGCTATTTTCTCAATGCTGCGAAAAAATGACTCCAGATCACTCTCTTCAAAATTGTGAAGTGTTCTCGCACAGTCGAGGGACTCAAACAGTGTTTCTGGTTTAGAGGGATAGGAGATGCTGTTGGGTAGAGAGAAAGAGTTTCCCTAGGTTTTTCTCTCTCTTTCCCTGATCACACTGAGAAAGTACGTGTTGCAGTCGATGGAGGGAGGGGCCCTTTGAAGTCCACACTGAGGCGTTCAAAGGGGCGGGAGGCCTTCACCAGGCACGCACGGTCTGGCCGGTAGAAGTGCGGTTTACACTCCGCGCAGAGCTGGCAGTTTCTGGTGATCGCCCTGACTTTCTCAATGGAGACGGGCAGGTTGCGGGCCTTGATGAAATGGTAAAAACGTGTGACCCCTGGGTGACAGAGGTTGTCGTGCAGGGTCCGGAGTCGGTACACTTGTGCGCTGGCACATGTACCTCGGGCTTGTTGAGCTTACCCGGGCGATACAAAATCTCGTAATTGTAGGTGGATCGCTCGATCCTCCACCTCAAGATTTTATCGTTTTTGATCTTGCCCCGCTGTGCGTTATTAAACATGAAGGCAACCGACCGTTGGTCAGTGAGGAGAGTGAATCTCCTGCCGGCAAGATAATGCCTCCAATGCCGCACAGCTTCAACGATGGCTTGGGCCTCTTTTTCGACGGAGGAGTGCCGAATTTCAGAGGCACGGAGGATGCGGGAAAAGAATGCCATGGGCCTGCCTGCGTGGTTGAGGGTGGCGGCAAGGGCAACGTCTGATGCATCGCTCTCGACTGGGAAGGAGGGCGTCTTGTCGATGTCGGCCTTGATACAGTTAAAATACGAAAAGAACCCCAGGCAACGTTTGAGGGCCTTGGGGCAGTAGGGGAGGGGGAGCTCCATGAGGGGGCGCATGCGATTGGGGTCGGGCCCCAGAACTCTGTTCTGGACCACATAGCCGAGGATGGCTAAGCGGTTCATGCTGGATACACACTTCTCCTTGTTATACGTGAGTTTGAGGAGCGTGGCGGTGTGGAGAAATTTGGCAAGGTTGGTGTCATGGTCCTGCTGATCGTGGCCGCAGATGGTGACATTGTCCAGGTACGGGAAAGTGGCTTGCAGCCCGTACCGGTCAACCATTCGGTCCATCTCCCGTTGGAAGACCGAGACCCCGTTGGTGACGCCGAAGGGAACCCTAAGAAAGTGGTAAAGGCGGCCGTCTGCCTCGAACGCAGTGTATTGGCGGTCCGCCTGGTGGATGGGGAGCTGGTGATAGGCAGAGTTCAGGTCTACTGTCGAGAAGACCCGGTACTGCGCAATCTGATTGACCATATCAGATATGCGTGGGAGGGGGTACGCGTCGAGTTGCATGTACCGATTGATGGTCTGACTGTAGTCAATGACCATCCTGTTTTTCTCCCCAGTTTTGACCACTGCCACTTGGGCTGTCCAGGGGCTGTTGCTGGCCTCGATGATGCTTTCCTGAAGTAGCCGCTGGACTTCAGACCTGAAGAAGGTCCTGTCCTGGGCGCTGTACTGTCTGCTCCTGGTGGCGACGGGTTTGCAATCCGGGGTTAGGTTTGCAAAAAGGGAAGGTGGGTTGACCTTAAGGGTCGCGAGGCCGCACACAGTAAGGGGTGGTAGGGGCCCGCCGAATTTCAGTGTTAGTTGCACTGGAAGTCCAGGCCGAGTAGCAAGGCAGTGTAGAGGTTGGTGAGGACATAGAGGCGGAAGCCACTGAACTCCACACCCTGGACAGTGAGAGTGGCGATGCAGTACCCCCGGATCGCCACTGAGTGGGATCCGGAGGCCAGGGAGATTCTCTGGTTAGCGGGGTGTACCGCGAGGGAGCAGCGTCTTACCGTATCGGGGTGAATGAAGCTCTCAGTGCTCCCAGAGTCCAGCAGGCAGGAGATCTTGTGCCTGTTGACCATCACATTAGTTGAAGCAGTCGCGAGGTTGTGTGGTCGATACTGGTCAATTGTGACCGAGGTGAGACGCGGCTGGTCGTTGGCGGTTGCAGGCGATGAACGGCCGGATGAGGTGCCCGACGGGCATGGATCCTGAGTCGGGTAAGATGGCGGCGCCCATGTGCCACAGGTGTCGTGGGGAAAGCAAGATGGCGGCGCCCGTTGGTCTTGGGAGGAACAAGATGGCGGCGCCCACGGGCTACACGCGTTGCGAGTCGAGCAAGATGGCGGCGTCCACTGGCCGCATGTGGTCCTAGGACGGGAAGATGGCGGCGCCCACTGGCTGCACGTGGGGGGTGTCGGGACAATAGCGGCGATTGAGCGAGCTTGGCATGCTGCAGCGAAATGTCCCTTCTTGCCACAGGCCTTGCAGAGGGTGCTCCGCGCCGGGCAGCGCTGTCGGGGGTGTTTTGACTGCCCACAGAAGTAGCATTTGGGCCCCCCGGGGTTGGTTGACTGCCGCGCGGTACAGGCATAGGATTGGCTGAGGGCGGTCGCTGATGGGGTCCACGATGGGGCGGCCGTCTGCGGAGTCCACGATGCACAGGGGGGGTGGGCCGCGCGGTCGGGGGCATAGGCCTGAATGTTGCATGATACGACCGTAAGTGAAAGCGCTAGTTTTTTTGGTCACCGCGAGGTCGAGCGTGGCCCCCTCTAAAAGGCGCAGGCGGATGTAGTCAGACCCTATGCCCGTAGCAAATGCGTCGCTCATTAGCAAATTTGAGTGTTCTGTGGCCGAAAAGGCCTGACAGTCATAGTCTCTAACTAGGGGGAACAGGGCGCGCCAGAAATCTTCCACTGACTCACTGGGAAGTTGACGCCGCGTGGAAAGGAGGTGCCTTGTGTAGAGTGTGTTAGTCCGCTGAGCGTAGTTTTCCTTCAGTAGCGCCATGGCCTCTGCGTAGGTAGGCGCGTCCTGGACAAGTGGAAAGATGTTGGAGCTCAGCCGCGTGTAAAGTATCTGGAGCTTCTGTTCTTCTGGAATTGGGTCTGGCGCAGGCCCGATGTACGCTTCAAAACAGGCTTGCCAATGTTCAAAGTAATTTTTGGCACTGTCTGCTTACGGATGCAGCTGCAGGCGATCCGGCTTGATGAGGACGTCCATCTTCGGAAAAACTCAGTGTAGTAAGTTGATGCACGATCAATTACACAAAGATGAGAGTAGGATGTAATCGAGGCTTTATTACACTGAGATGTGTGGCCTCCTACAGCAGCTGATGAAATGGCTGCTGTACTGGGAGCACACATATTTATACTCCGCCTACTGGGTGGAACCAGCAGGCAGGGATCTACCCCCGTACCTGTAGTACAGGGGCCTTACTGTAAAGCACCTATATCAACATCCTATATATACAATATATACATCAGTGGTGACTACCACAAGCTGCTGGTCCCATTTTCAAAATTCGGAGCTCGAATTCTCTTTCTTTTTCTTGTTCGCTTGCCCTCTCCCTCTTTCTCGTTTCCACTCCTTAAATTCTAGCTTGAATTTAAGCTTTCCAGCTCAAAATTGGCTGGGGGCGGGGGGGGTGGGGGGTTGGATTTGGAGACAGAAGTTGGGAATTTATAGGCCAGTCAGCCTGACTTTGGTTATTGATAAAATTTCAGAGTCCATTATTAAAGATGAGATTGCAGAATACTTGGAAGTGCATGACAAAATAGGACTGAGACAGCACGGCTTCATCAAGCAGAGATCATAGATTGGATTCTCCGATTTTGAGGCTATGTCTGGAGGAAGTGTCCAGTTCTCCGACGGAAGAGACGGCGATGCCCCAGCACCGATCCTCAGACAGGTGAGGAGCTAGCAGCCGCGCCACATTCAACGCACGGCGTTCCCGATATAAACACCTGGAGAATTGCCGGGTCCGTGGCCGCGCATGCGCACGCCGACGACCTGCAGGGGTCGTGCCGTACAACATGGCGCCGACCACGTGCGGACCCCAACTGCCAGATAGTGCCCCCCTGGACACCACCACGCCACCCCCGGGCCACCCCCCACCAGTCCCCCCAGCCCACGCCGAAGGCCCCCTGGACAGTAGCACGGCTCCCCCCCCCACCCCCCCCGACTGTGGCGCCGCTGGACACACTCCACAGCCGCCACGCCGGGTTCACGAAAACTGAGAGCACATGTGTCCTGCGCTGTCGGGAGCATCAGGGGACGGCCTTCAAGTAAAGTCCCAACGGCATGTGGTGTACTCATCGATACGTTTTGGAGGGGACGGAGCATCTGAAAAAGGCCGCTGCCCCGATTCGATCGTAAACAGAGATTCTCCGGTGATCACCAATTACAATATCGGCGTCAGTTATGCAGAATCCTGACCAGGCGCGGGATTCTCCGACCCCCCGCCGGGTCAGAGAATCGCCGGGGGCTGGCGTGAATCCTGACCCCGCCGGTTGCCGAATTCTCCGGCACCGGAGATTCGGCGGGGGCGGGAATCGCGCCTCGCCGGTTGGCGGCCCCCCCCCGGCGATTCTCCAGCCCGGATGGGCTGAAGTCCCGCTGCTGGAATGCCTGTCCCGCCGGCGTGGATTAAACCACCTCTCTTACCGGCAGGACAAGGCGGCGCGGGCGGGCTCCGGGGGGTAGGGGGGGGGGGGTCAGGGCGATCTGGCCCCGGGGGGTGCCCCCACGGTGGCCTGGCCCGCGATCGGGGCCCACCGATCCGCGGGCGGGCCTGTGCCGTGGGGGCACTCTTTTCCTTCCGCCTTCACCACGGTCTCCACCATGGCGGAGGCGGAAGAGACCCCCTCCACTGCGCATGCGCGGGGATGCCGTGAGCGGTCGCTGACGCTCCCGCGCCGCCCGGCAAAGTCATTTCCACGCCAGCTGGCGGGGCACCAAAGGCCTTTCCCGCCAGCTGGCGGGGCGGAAATCAGTCCTGCGCGGGCCTAGCCCCTCGAGGTTAGGCTCGGCCGCTCAAGATGCGGAGGATTCCGCACCTTTGGGGCGGCGCGATGCCGGACTGATTTGCGCCGTTTTTGGCGCCGGTTGGCGGACATCGCGCCGATATCGGAGGATTTTGCCCCTGTAGAGGGACAGGTAGTATTGAGGAAGCAGGAGGGCTGCAGAAGAACTTGGACAGGCTGGGAGAGTGGGCAAAGAAGTGGCAGATGGAATTCAATGTGGAAAAGTGTGAGGTTATGCACTTTGGAAAGAGGAATGGAGGTATAGACTATTTTCTAAATGGGGAATGCTTCGGAAATCAGAAGCACCAAGGGATTTAGGAGTCCTTGTTCACGATTCTCTTAAGGTTAACGTGCAGTTTCAGTCGACAGTTAAGAAGGAAAATGCAGTGTTAGCATTCATGTCGAGAGGGCTAGAATACAAAACCAGGAATGTACTTCTGAGGCTGTATAAGGCTCTGCTCAGAGTATTTTGAGCAGTTTTGGGCCCCGATTCTAAGGAAGGATGTGCTGGAGAGGATGTTTCCACTTGTAGGAAAAACTAGAACCTGCCCGAATGAGCAGGTTCTTTGAAGGGGTGGAGGACAGGGGTGGGCGGTGTGCGGGTGGGCCCGCGAAACATGTCCATATGTTTTGGGCATGTCCGAGGCCATGATTGAATGGCGGAGCAGACTTGATGGCGGAGTGGCCTAATTCTGCTCCTATGTCTCATGGTCTATGGTCTTCACCTGACTACTACCGGAAATGACAGATCCGGACATTTTATCAATGCCAGGATTTATCAATTTGCTTTGATTATGATTGGCAATTTGAATCGTATTTCCTGAGCTACAGCTTTCAATTGATTTGTGGTAAGAGTCTCCAAATTTTCCCCACTTAAAATCTCTTGCTGAACAAACATTTTTGAGCATTAAACATTGCCATTTTCTTAAATAAAACCAGAAAATGCTGGAAAATATCAATAGGTCTAGTAGCATCAGAAAGAAGCAGAGTTAATGTTTTGAGTCCACATGACTCTTCTTCAGAGTTAAAGAGAGAGAGAAAAGTGAAGGATTTTATTATGTTTGAGAAGCGATGAAGAAGACGGAGCAAAGTCGAAGATCAGGGACAGATGGGAGCTGTTCTTCCAGCTTGCGTGGAGCTTCACTGCAATTTTGCAGCAGGCCTGGCAGCAAGGTGGCACAGTGGTTAGCACTGCTGCCTCACGCTGCTGAGGTCCCAGGTTCGATCCCGGCTCTGGGTCACTGTCCGTGTGGAGTTTGCACATTCTCCCCGTGTTTGTATTGGCTTCGCCCCCACAACCCAAAGATGTGCAGGCTAGGTGGGTTGGCCACGCAAAATTGCCCCTTAATTGGAAAAAATGAATTGGGTACTCTAAATTTATTAAATAAAAATTTTGAGCAGGCCAAGGACAATACTGTGGGCATGAGAACAAGATGGTGAGTTTAAATGGCGAGGGACAGGAAGGTTGGGGTCATGCTTGCGGACGGAGCAAAGATGTTCTGCAATGTACTCACCCAGATTGCGTTTAGTCTCCCCAATGTATAGGAGGCTGCATTCGGAGCAGCAAATACAGCAGGCCAAATCAAAGGAGATGCAAGTAAAATGCTGATTCACATTGCCATTTTGGACAAGGAGTTTACTGTGGTATGTTACCTGTCTTAAAATTAGTTCTAGCCACCAAGTTTCTCTCTCTTGGCTTCCAATTGACTCTTTGACCTTTAATTTGGCTCACCTGCCAATTTCTACTCTGGTCAAATTCAAATTGGATCACTCCCCGATTCAAGCTCCCAATTTCTATTACAGACATGCAATTCTGTCTGTAAACAGGCTGCAGGATTGCATTATGTATGCCATTTGACCTAGAGATCAATTTTACACTGAATCTTCAAGGTAGGTGAAATAGGCAAAATGGTTCAAAAACGGACTATTTTTCTCTCAGCAAAACTATCCAAAAAATAATTTTACAATTTGGAGAAGAACATGTGTAAGAATTATTTAACACGGCGGCAGAATTTCATCTTATTTTTTGGCAAAGTATCATCGCAGGTGGGAATAGAGCTGGGTAGCCTGCTGGCTGTGTGGCGGGCTTTTTTTAGACAGTTTCAAAGGATTATAGAATCCTTACAGTGCAGAAGGAAGCCATTCGGCCCATCGAGTCTGCACCAGACCTTGGAAAGAGCACCCTCCTTAAGCCCACGCATCCACCATTCCCTACCCACTTACCCTACCTAAACCTTTGGACACTAAGGGACAAGTTAGCAAGGCTAATCCACCTCACCTGCACATCTTTGGACTGTGGGAGGACGTCGGAGCACTCGGAGGAAACCCAGACACAGGGAGAAACTCCGCACACACAATCACCCTAGGCCAAAGTTGAAACCAGCTCACTAGAGCTGTGAGGCAGCAGTGCTAACCACTGTGCCGCCATGCTGCCCTTTGTCAAAAGAAATCCAAGGGATGGGTCCCACTACCTCACGCTGAGTGCACCGGCCAGCAACTTCGGCTTTTAAAAGGTAAAGGTGTCCTAGTGTGAAAAAAATTTAAATGGAAATTACTTCCCATGAAACGCCCCACCCCCCACCCCCCACCACTGAACTCAACCCCCGATCACAGAACCCCACCCTGCACCTTCCCCATGGAACCACCTGGCATTTCCCTCATGACCCCACCCCCCAATTCAGCGGTTCCCACTGGTAGTGCCACCTGGCAGTGCTCCCTGGTAGTGCCCCTGATATGCAATTGTTTTTGGCAAGGTGAGGGTAAAAGAAATCAAGTTGGCATAAAGACCGTTTTGAGATTCCTGCTTGTTTCTCTGTCCGCTCTGCCGTTCCCGCCTCCCCAAATGGAAGCAGAAAATCCTCCCCCAGGTCTCTAATAAGCACAGTGGTTAGCACTGCTGCTTCACAACACCAGTGTCCCAGGTACGATTCCCGCTTGGGTCGTTGTCTGTGTGGAGTCTCCCGGTGTCTGCGTGGGTTTCCTCCGGGTGCTCCGGTTTCCTCCCTCTGTCCCAAAAGACGTGCTTGTTAGGTGAATTGGACATTTTGAATTCTCCCTCAGTGTACACGAACAGGTGCCGGAATGTAGCGACTAGGGGCTTTTCACAGTAACTTCATTGCAGTGTTAATGTGAGCCTACTTGTGACAATAAAGATTATAATTATTAATACAGGAAATGATGCAGACTAATTAGACATGAAAGCTTTAACTGATCATTTCCCTCCCAACCACAACACAGCATACAAAGCAAACACATTTCAACATGGTTCTAAAACCTTTCTCATGGCCAGTTACATCATTTTTGACAAACACGTGGCTATAATCTGTGATTCAATGTCGCAACCTGCATCAGTGGAACTATTACTTGTAGATAAGGGTGGTTAAAAGAAAATCTAGCTTCATTCTAGTATGAATGAAGCTAGATTTTCTTTTAACCACCCTTATCTATAAGTAATAGTTCCACTGATGCAGGTTGTGACATCGAATCACAGATTATAGCCACGTGTTTGTCAAAAATGATGTAACTGGCCATGAGAAAGGTTTTAGAACTGGTCAGAACACCTGATCTAGTCAAACATTGTGCAGCAGATGTAGACACCAAGCAACAAGCCTCTCTCAGCCAGATAAATGCCAAATGTTAACATGAGCCTCTGGAAGTCTCTGGATCACTAATCCAGTGATTTAAAAAATATATATGGGATGTGGCCATCCTTGACTAGGGAAGCATTTATTGCCCATCCCTAATTGCTCTTGAGAGGGTAATGGTGTGTTGCCTTCTTGAATCACTGCAGTCAATGTGTTGTAGGAATACTCACGATGCTGTTCAGAAAGGGAGTTCCAGGATTTTGACCCAGCAACAATAAGGTTATATAGTTCCAAGTCAGGATGGTATGTGCCTTGCAAGGGAACTTGAGAGTGGTGATGTTCCCATGCACCTGCTGCCCTTGTGCTTCTCGATGGTAATGGTCGTTGGTTTGGAAGGTGCTGTCTAAGGAGCCTTCCTGTTGTGCATCTTGTAGATGGTACACACTGCTGCTACAATACATCGGTGGTAGAGGGAGTGAATGTTTCTGGATGGGATGACAATCAAGCAGGCTGCTTTGACCTGGATGGTGTCGAGCTTCTTGAGCATTGTTGGAGCTGCACTCATCCAGGGAGTGGAGAGTATTCCATTAGACTCCTGACTTGTGCCTTGTAGATAGATAGCGGACAGGATTTGGGGAGTCAGGAATTTAGATAGTCTTCACAGAATTCCCAGCCTGTGATCTGCTCTTGTAGCCACAGTGTTTATACAGCTAATTCAGTTCATTTTCTGGTCAATTGTAAACTCCAGGATTCAAGGGGTCTGGAGTATAAAAGTAAAACGGTGTTGCTGCAGGTGTAAAAGCTACTGCTGAGGCCAAATTTAGAATACCGTGTACAGTTCTGATCTCCTTATTTAAGGAAAGCCAAACTATCATTGGAGGCAGTAGCAAGGAGGTTGACTAGAAGGATCCCAGGTATGGAGGGACAGCCATATGAGGAAAGAGTAAACAGGTTGGGTCTGTACTCCTTGGAGTGCAGAAGAATGAGATGTGATACGCTTGAAACATATAAAATTCTTGGGTTAGATCAGGTAAATTTTGGGAGGATGTTTCCACTCATGGGAGAGTGTAGGACCAGAGAGCATAGTCACAGAATAAGGGGGTGCTCACTTAAGATGGATTTGAAGAAGAATTTATTATCTCAAAGAATGGTGAATCTTTGGAATTCTTTACCCCAAGATGCTGCGGAGGCCGAGTCCTTTAACATTTTCAAGGCTGAGATCGATAGGTTTGTAATCAGTTGGGGAATTAAGGGTTAGGGAGATAAGGCATGAAAGTGGACTTTGTGACTGGTAGATCAGCCATAATCTTATGAAGTGGTGTAGCAGGCTCGAAGGGCTGAATGGCCTTCTTCTGTTCCTATTTCCTATGGTCTTATGGTTGACAGTGGGGAATTCAGCAATGGTAACTCATTCATTTCCTTCTTTTCTCAGGGTCTGTATTAAAAACTCTTGTATTTTATTTCTGCTCATGTAATTTGCAGTTAGCACCATTTAACTGTTCAGCTGTGCTCTCATTTGGTATTCATCTCATATGTATTCATGAATAAAGAATCAGCCAAACCAAGTGAACAACAAGATTATGCTCCCACTGGATTTTTTTGACTAATATTATTTCTGAAAGATAAATGGCCTTAGACATAATAATAACAGCACTGCATAAGTTGGAAGATTGGCATCTGGAACACACACCACCAAAAAGAGCACCAAGGGGTCACTGACAGCAGTCAAACACACCAGAATGAGTAAACTGGATTCAGTTATAGATTCATAAACGTTCTCCAGATTAAGGCACGGGATGGGGGGCTGGTTTCGGCTCAGGAGAAGTTGAATGGAGCATACGGGGCCTTCTACGATGGGCTATATTGGCCCAAACCACCTCGGGATGAAAGGTGTATGGTGGAATATTTTGGTGACATGGAGTTTCCCAAGGTAGGGGAGGAATTGGGGCGGCATGGTAGTACAGTGATTAGCACTGTTGCTTCACAGCGTCAGGGTCCCAGGTTCGATTCCCGGCTTGGGTCACTGTCTGTGCGGAGTCTGCACATTCTCTCCCGTGCCTACGTGGGTTTCCTCCGGGTGCTCCAGTTTCCTACCACAAGTCCCGAAAGATGTGCTTGTTAGGTGATTTGGACGTTATGAATTCTCTCCCTCAGTGTACCGAACAGGCGCCGGAATGTGGCGAGTAGGGGCTTTTCACAGTAACTTCATTGGAGTGTTAATGTAAGCCTACTTGTGACAATAAATATTGTTATTATTATTATTAATTGCAGGAGGAACTAAAAGCTCCATTGATTTTGATTTGATTTGATTTATTATTGTCACATGTATTAGTATACTGTGAAAAGTGTTATTTCTTGCATGCTATCCAGCCAACACATACCGTACCGGAAGGAAGGAGAGATGACAGAATGTAATGTTACAGTCATAACTAGGATGTAGAGAAAAGATCAACTTAATACGAGGTAGGTCCATACAAAAGTCTCATGGCAGCAGGGAAGAAGCTGTTCTTGAGTCAGTTGGTGCGTGACCTCAAACTTTTGTATCTTTTTCCTGATGGAAGAAGGTGGAAGAGAGTATGCCCGGGGTGCGTGGGATCCTTAATTATGCTGGCTGCCTTTCCGGGGCAGCAGGAATGAGTCAATAGATGGGAGGCTGGTTTGCATGATGGACTGGGCTGCATTCACGATCTTCTGTAGTTTCCTGCGATCTTGGGCGGAGCAGAAACCATACCAAGCTGTGATACAACCAGAAAGAATTGGAGTTGGAGAAGATCAAGAGGTGCTGAAATTGATGCAGTCAGGGAAGGCACCGGGGCTCGATGAGTTCCCAGTGGAATTTTATTAAATATTCATAGATCAGCTGGGCCCTCTGTTGTTGGGGATGTTCAGGGATTCCTTTGAGAGAGGTGCCTTGCCATAGTCGTTATGGCAGGCATTGATTTCTCTGCTCCTGAAGACCCCTCGGACTGCGGGTCATATCGTCTGATCTCCCTGTTAAACGTGGACACAAAGCTTCTAGCTAAGGAGCGGTATTCTCCCCCCCCCACGCCGGATGGGAGAATCTCTGGGGCGCCGCGCAAGTCGCGCCACGCCGCCCCGACACCCGCATGTGATTCTCCCCCCCCCCACCCCGAAACCAGCGCCGCAAGGATCGCACTGAGCCGCTTGGAGAATCGCCGCAAATGGCGAGCGGCAATTCTCCAGCCCGGATGGTCCGAGCGGCCGGCGAAAAAAATGACAGTCCCACCGGGAACTGTGCGGGAATGCTGGTTGGGGGGGCCTGTGGGGGGGGGCTCCTTCACTGGGGGGGGGGCTCCGATGGGGTATGGCCAGTGATCGGGGCCCACCGATTGACGGGCCAGCCTCCCCCCCCCCCCCCCCCCCCCCCCGGGCGTACCTCCTTCCGCGGTCAGCCCCAGAACACCGCCGCTATGTTGGTGAGGGGCCGGCATGCGTAAGAAGTTCCCCGCGCATGTGCAGGATGGCGCGACCCAACTGCGCATGCGCAGGAATGAGCTGCTCCAACTGCGCATGCGCAGGTTGGCGCAGCGCCCATTTGGTGCCGTGTAAGGAGGCTGGAGTTGCGTGAACCGCTCCAGCGCCGTGCTGGCCCCCTGTGGTGGCCAGAATAGGTCATGCCTGGGCCCTGTTTGCGCCGTTGTGAAACGCGACGGCGTTCACGAGGGCGCGGGCAGTTAGTCCCGAGAGCAGAGAATCCCGCCCAAGGTGTTTGCGTTAAGACTGGAGCCTTGTCTCCTGGAGGTGGTGGGAAAAGGAAAACGGGATTTAATAAATCGTAGAATTTCTACAGTGAAGAGGGAAGCCATTCTGCACCGAGCCTTGGAAAGACCACCCTCCCTGGGCCCATGCCCCCAACCTATTCCCATAACCCCACTTAACCTTTTGGACACAAAGGGGCAATTTATCATGGCCAATTCACCTAACCTGCACATCTTTGGGCTGTGGGAGGAAACCGGAACAGCCCGCATGATTGCTTGACACCATCCAGGACAAAGCAGCGCGCTTGATTGCTCTTCCTTCCACAAACATTCAAACCCTCCACCACCAACGAACAGTGGCAGCCGTGTGTACCATCTACAAGATATACTGCAGGAACTCACCAAGGTTCCTTAGACAGCACCTTCCAAACCCACGATTACTACCATCTAGAAGGATAAAAGCAGCAGATACCTGGGAACCCCACCACTTGGAGTCTCCCCTCCAAGTCCCTCACCACCCAGACTTGGAAATATTGCAGCAGTTCAAGAAGGCAACTCATCACCACCTTCTGAAGGGCAACTAAGGATGGGCAATAAATGCTGACCAACCAGCGACGCTCACATCCCGTAAATTAATTTTTTTAAAAGCCGGAGGAAACTCAAGCAGACTGGGCCAGAAAGTGCAAACTCCACAGTCAGTCACCTGAGGCCGGAACCAAACCTGGGTCCCTCGTGCCATGAGGCAGCAGTGCTAACTACTGTGCCACCGTGCCTCCCTGTAAAGAGGCGGAGGTTGACGGCAAACGTGAGACGATGTTGAGCGCGGTTCTTACCCCTGGGGAGGGTCCGGTTCCAGAGATCATTGTTTCGCTTGATGCGGAGAAGCTGGGCAGAGTGGGACTACCTGTTCGCGATACAAGACAAATTTGGGTTTGCACCGGGTTTCGTAACGTGGATTCGGCTGTTGTATGTGGCCCCATTTGCCAGTGTTGCATAGTGACTTCTCAGCCCATTCGGCTATACCGGGACACCAGGCCGAATGTCCGATGTCCCCTTTGTTATTTGCGTTGGTAATAGAGCCTCTAGCCATGGCCCTGAGGACTTTGAAAGCTTGGGAAGGAATAGTTAGAGGAGGATTGGAGCATAGGGTCTCGCTATACGCCAACGATATGCTATTATATGTTAGGATCCGGAGCCATCAGTGGGTAACATTATGGGGATCCTTTCTGGTTGCAAGCTAAATTTAGGAAAGAGCGAATACTTGGTAGATGCGGCACCATGGCGGAGAAAGGGGCATAAGGGGTTATCGTTCCAATTAGCAGGAAGTAATTTTCGGTATCTGGGGTCCAGATAACAAGGGACTGGGGAAACCACGGAGGTTGAACTATACAAATCTGATGGGGAAGGACAAGGCAGACCTGCAGAGATGGGACAGTCTCCCGCTATCCCTGGCGGGCCGAGTGCAATCGGTTAAGCGAAATATCTTGCCGAGATTTTTATTTTTATTCCAGTGCTTCCCGATATTCCAGCCCAAGGCGTTTTTCAGAGAGATTGACCGGCTTGTGACTGGGTTTATTTGTGCGGGTAAGGGCCCGTGGATCAGGGGGATGGTGCTGCAGAGGGAGACACAAGTCTGGGGTTTAGCCTTGCCATACTTTCAATATTACTATTGGGAGGCTAATGCTGAAAGGGTGCTAAAGTGGCGGGGGACTCGGAGGGACTGTGGGTCTGGGTGAAGCAGAGTCTGTGAGGTGGGCAAGCCTGGGGTTGTTGGTAATGGTTCCGCTCCCGATGGTGCCGAAGAAACACGCAAGTAACCCGGAGGCAGCTCAGTCAGCATTTCAATTTGAAGGCTGTCTCAAGGCTAGCTCCCATTTGTGCAAACCAGTTATATGAGCCTGCTGGGCTGGCGCGAGGTTCAGGGAGTGGAAGGAGAAGGGGCTGGAGAAGGTGGGAGATTTGTTTTTAGAAGGTCAGTTTACTAGCCTGGGGGAGCTGAAAGAGAAATATAGGCTTACGGACACTGATGGGTTCAGGCATCTCCAGGTGCATAGCTGGGTCAAAAAGTACTTACCAGCCTTCCCGATGGAGGAACTTTGTACCTTGCTCGAGAAGATTTTATCCTGCTCGGGGTCAGAGGTGGCCAGTACGTCGGGCATATACCAGCAGAAAGTAGGGAAAGAGATGTGCTTGGTTGAGGGTGTGGAGGCAAAGTGGGCAGAAGAGTTGGGCCAATTTTGAAGGAGGTTTGGAGTGAGACACTGAGGAGGGTGATGCGACCTCGTCCTGGGCCTCATCCAGCTAAAAGTAGTGTTTTGAGCACACCTCATGAATGAGTCGGTTTGTTCAAGGGGCTGACGCACCACGCGCACATGTTCTGGCCGTGCTCAAAGCTGGTGGGCTTCTGGAGGTAATTTTCTGACACCATGTCGGCAATCTGGAACATTGGGTTGGAGCCTTGCCCACTCATTGCAATTTTGGGGGTTTTGGATGTGCCGGAGCCGCGGACAGGGACGGGGGGTGGACGGCCTGGCCTTTGCCTCGCTTGTGCCAAGGAGGCGGATCTTCTTTAGCTGGAGGCTGACTACACCGCCAAGTGCCTTGGCATGGCCGGGTGACCTGCTGGAGTTTTGCACCTCGTGAGAGGGTCAGTGGAAGGGTTTTACCTGCAGTTGACGGCTGTTTATAATGTTCTTTAAAGAGTTGGGCACTGTTAGCTGTTGGGGGGGGGGGGAAGGGGGGATAGGGTGGGTGGGGAGGGCTTTAGTTTATATAGTTGTAGGGGGAGGAGGTTGGATGGGGTCATTACTGTAATTATGTGTTATTGTTAGGTTTTTGTCAAATAAAAATTATTAAAATTTCTATTAAAATATTTCCAAAAAGAATAGATTCATAGACGTTTCCAGCGCAGAAGGAGGTAATTTGGCCCATCATGTACACATTGGTCAACAAAGATCTGATTACACTAATCCCATTTTCTCGCCCTGGAGGTCATGGCAGCGAAAGTGAATATCTAAATACCTCTTCACCAACCCTTTTAGGCAGTTAGTTCCAGAATCCCACCATCCTCGGGGTGAAAATGTTTCTCCTCAACCCCCTCTTAACCTTCTACCTCTTATCTTAAATCAATGCCCCCAGTTATTGACCCTTCTCATAATGGAAAAAGTGCCTTCCTACCCACCGCATCTATGCCCGTCATCAGCTTATACACCTCTATCAGGTCCTGTCTCAACCTTCGCTGCTCCAAGGATAACAGCCCCAGCCTATCAAAAGTTTCCGTTTAACTCAGACCTTCCAGCCCAGTCAGCATCCGGGTAAATCTCCTCTGCACCCTCTCCAGTGCAATCACATCCTTCCTATCATGTGGTGACAAGAATTGCACGCAGTACTCCAGTTGTGGCCGAACCAACATTTTATACAGTTCCAGAATGACCACACTGCTGTTGTATTCTATGCCTTGGCTAATAAAGACAAGTACCTCATATGCAGTCTTTTTTCCCCAGAAATTTAGAGTACCCAATTCGTTTTTTCCAATTAAGGGGCAATTTAGCCTGGCCAATCCACCTAGCCTGCACATCTTTGGGTTGTGGGGGCGAAACCCATATAAACACGGGGAGAATGTGCAAACTCCACACGGACAGTGACCCAGAGCCGGGATCGAACCTGGAACTTCAGCGCCCTGAGGTAGCAGTGCTAACCACTGCATCACCGTGCTGCCCTTTTACCTCCCTTTTTTAACAATGTTAGCAGTCCTCCAGTTCTGGCACTTCACCTGTGGACAGAGAGGATCTAAAAATTACTGCCAGTGCCCCAGATATCTAGGCCCTGCCTCCCTCAACAGGTTGGGATATATCCCACACAGACCTACAGATTTATCCACTTTTTAAGGCTGCTAAACCTGTGAGTATCTCCTCTCTATTTCAATTTCCTCTAATATTTCACAATCCTCCACCCTGATATCTACATGTGCGTGGTCCTTTTCCATTGTGAAGACTGATGCAAAGTATTCATTGAGGACTGCACCCACGTCTTCCAGATCTACATACAGATTACCTATATGGTCCTGGAGATGTGTTGGATTCCCGAATCACAGACAACAAGGATTTATAACGAAGAATAGTTTATTCAATAGCTAAGCAGCTACTTCACCACTTGTGCTGTGCTTGTGCTCTCAGGGATAACTCCTGCTCTCCTGACACATGCCCTCATTTTTCGCCATGACATCACATTGGCACATGACCACCCGGTCTACAGTCCTACTCTTTCCCTAGTTATTCTACTGCTCTTTAAGGGCAGCACGGTGGCGCAGTGGTTAGCACTGCTGCCTCACAGCGCTGAGGACCCGGGTTCAATCTCGGCACTAGGTCACTATCCGTGTGGAGTTTGCACATTCTCCTCGTGACTGCGTGTGTCTCACCCCCGCAACCCACAAGATGTGCAGGGTAGGTGGATTGGCCAGGTTAAATTGCTCCTTAATTGGAAAAAATAATTGGGTACTCTAAATTTATTTTAAAAAATTCTATTGCTCTTTATATATTATAAAAACCCCATTGGGTTTTCCTTTATTCTACCCGCCAATGCGTTTTGCACTCAAGGCCAACAGCGCTGGTTTGATTCCCGTACCAGCTTACCCGACAGGCGCCGGAATGTGGTGACTAGGGGCTTTTCACAGTAACTTCATTGCAGTGTTAATGTGAGCCTACTTGTGACAATAAAGATTATAATTATTAATACAGGAAATGATGCAGACTAATTAGACATGAAAGCTTTAACTGATCATTCCCTCCCAACCACAACACAGCATACAAAGCAAACACATTTCAACATGGTTCTAAAACCTTTCTCATGGCCAGTTACATCATTTTTGACAAACACGTGGCTATAATCTGTGATTCAATGTCGCAACCTGCATCAGTGGAACTATTACTTGTAGATAAGGGTGGTTAAAAGAAAATCTAGCTTCATTCTAGTATGAATGAAGCTAGATTTTCTTTTAACCACCCTTATCTATAAGTAATAGTTCCACTGATGCAGGTTGTGACATCGAATCACAGATTATAGCCACGTGTTTGTCAAAAATGATGTAACTGGCCATGAGAAAGGTTTTAGAACTGGTCAGAACACCTGATCTAGTCAAACATTGTGCAGCAGATGTAGACACCAAGCAACAAGCCTCTCTCAGCCAGATAAATGCCAAATGTTAACATGAGCCTCTGGAAGTCTCTGGATCACTAATCCAGTGATTAAAAAATATATATGGGATGTGGCCATCCTTGACTAGGGAAGCATTTATTGCCCATCCCTAATTGCTCTTGAGAGGGTAATGGTGTGTTGCCTTCTTGAATCACTGCAGTCAATGTGTTGTAGGAATACTCACGATGCTGTTCAGAAAGGGAGTTCCAGGATTTTGACCCAGCAACAATAAGGTTATATAGTTCCAAGTCAGGATGGTATGTGCCTTGCAAGGGAACTTGAGAGTGGTGATGTTCCCATGCACCTGCTGCCCTTGTGCTTCTCGATGGTAATGTCGTTGGTTTGGAAGGTGCTGTCTAAGGAGCCTTCCTGTTGTGCATCTTGTAGATGGTACACACTGCTGCTACAATACATCGGTGGTAGAGGGAGTGAATGTTTCTGGATGGGATGACAATCAAGCAGGCTGCTTTGACCTGGATGGTGTCGAGCTTCTTGAGCATTGTTGGAGCTGCACTCATCCAGGGAGTGGAGAGTATTCCATTAGACTCCTGACTTGTGCCTTGTAGATAGATAGCGGACAGGATTTGGGGAGTCAGGAATTTAGATAGTCTTCACAGAATTCCCAGCCTGTGATCTGCTCTTGTAGCCACAGTGTTTATACAGCTAATTCAGTTCATTTTCTGGTCAATTGTAAACTCCAGGATTCAAGGGGTCTGGAGTATAAAAGTAAAACGGTGTTGCTGCAGGTGTAAAAGCTACTGCTGAGGCCAAATTTAGAATACCGTGTACAGTTCTGATCTCCTTATTTAAGGAAAGCCAAACTATCATTGGAGGCAGTAGCAAGGAGGTTGACTAGAAGGATCCCAGGTATGGAGGGACAGCCATATGAGGAAAGAGTAAACAGGTTGGGTCTGTACTCCTTGGAGTGCAGAAGAATGAGATGTGATACGCTTGAAACATATAAAATTCTTGGGTTAGATCAGGTAAATTTTTGGGAGGATGTTTCCACTCATGGGAGAGTGTAGGACCAGAGAGCATAGTCACAGAATAAGGGGGGTGCTCACTTAAGATGGATTTGAGGAAGAATTTATTATCTCAAAGAATGGTGAATCTTTGGAATTCTTTACCCCAAGATGCTGCGGAGGCCGAGTCCTTTAACATTTCAAGGCTGAGATCGATAGGTTTGTAATCAGTTGGGGAATTAAGGGTTTAGGGAGATAAGGCATGAAAGTGGACTTTGTGACTGGTAGATCAGCCATAATCTTATGAAGTGGTGTAGCAGGCTCGAAGGGCTGAATGGCCTTCTTCTTTCCTATTTCCTATGGTCTTATGGTTTGACAGTGGGGAATTCAGCAATGGTAACTCATTCATTTCCTTCTTTCTCAGGGTCTGTATTAAAAACTCTTGTATTTTATTTCTGCTCATGTAATTTGCAGTTAGCACCATTTAACTGTTCAGCTGTGCTCTCATTTGGTATTCATCTCATATGTATTCATGAATAAAGAATCAGCCAAACCAAGTGAACAACAAGATTATGCTCCCACTGGATTTTTTTGACTAATATTATTTCTGAAGATAAATGGCCTTAGACATAATAATAACAGCACTGCATAAGTTGGAAGATTGGCATCTGGAACACACACCACCAAAAAGAGCACCAAGGGGTCACTGACAGCAGTCAAACACACCAGAATGAGTAAACTGGATTCAGTTATAGATTCATAAACGTTCTCCAGATTATGCACGGGATTGGGGGGCTGGTTTCGGCTCAGGAGAAGTTGAATGGAGCATACGGGGCCTTCTACGATGGGCTATATTGGCCCAAACCACCTCGGGATGAAAGGTGTATGGTGGAATATTTTGGTGACATGGAGTTTCCCAAGGTAGGGGAGGAATTGGGGCGGCATGGTAGTACAGTGATTAGCACTGTTGCTTCACAGCGTCAGGGTCCAGGTTCGATTCCCGGCTTGGGTCACTGTCTGTGCGGAGTCTGCACATTCTCTCCCGGTGCCTACGTGGGTTTCCTCGGGTGCTCCAGTTTCCTACCACAAGTCCCGAAAGATGTGCTTGTTAGGTGATTTGGACGTTATGAATTCTCTCCCTCAGTGTACCGAACAGGCGCCGGAATGTGGCGAGTAGGGGCTTTTCACAGTAACTTCATTGGAGTGTAATGTAAGGCCTACTTGTGACAATAAATATTGTTATTATTATTATTAATTGCAGGAGGAACTAAAAGCTCCATTGATTTTGATTTGATTTGATTTATTATTGTCACATGTATTAGTATACTGTGAAAAGTGTTATTTCTTGCATGCTATCCAGCCAACACATACCGTACCGGAAGGAAGGAGAGATGACAGAATGTAATGTTACAGTCATAACTAGGATGTAGAGAAAAGATCAACTTAATACGAGTAGGTCCATACAAAAGTCTCATGGCAGCAGGGAAGAAGCTGTTCTTGAGTCAGTTGGTGCGTGACCTCAAACTTTTGTATCTTTTTCCTGATGGAAGAAGGTGGAAGAGAGGTATGTCCGGGGTGCGTGGGATCCTTAATTATGCTGGCTGCCTTTCCGGGGCAGCAGGAATGAGTCAATAGATGGGAGGCTGGTTTGCATGATGGACTGGGCTGCATTCACGATCTTCTGTAGTTTCCTGCGATCTTGG